>NW_026918179.1:0-13633 GCF_032062105.1 Saccostrea cuccullata
TTATCAACATGAAACTGAACTTTTTTATGAAACAACCTAGGTCCCCATATCTCTATTGCTAAAACTACTGGTATGAGCTCAAGAAAAGTCATGTCTCCCAAATTTCTTGGTTATTCCAATGTTTTGGCCATTGGAGAAAAAACCAACTTCCACTAAAGTAACCCCCACAACCTAAATGACCTGAACCTGCACTATCTGTAAATAACTGTAAAATGCTAGAATCTTCCCATATAGTATTAGGAAAATATGCAACCCCATTGAAATGGTTCAAGAACACCAGCCACAATCTAAGGTCACTTTAATTCCTACTGATAATCTTATATGATGATGTGGCTTGAAAACTCCACTAAAAGCATCATACATTCTTCGAATAAAAGCTCTACTAGATCTGATTGCCTTTGAGAAAAAATTGAGCATTCCAACTAAAGACTGCATTTCTTGCAGTGTAACTTTTTCCCTACCTAAAAAATTTTTTAATCAGACTCTTCAGGATTTCTAACTTAGCTTCTGGGATCTTAATTGTCATCTCTAGTGTATCAATTTCGAAACCTAGAATTATTAATTTTGTCGTTGGACCAGAAGTTTTCTCATGGGCTAGTGGTACCCCTAAATCCCCAGCTAAGTTACTAAAAGTAGACATTAGAATTTCACATTCATCACTACCAGACCTACCTGCAAAAAGGAAATCGTCTAAATAATGATCTAATGCATTCAATCCAGACTTGAACTGAGCAAGCCAGTGTAGAAAAGTTGCAAATGTTTCCCAAATTCTGCAACTAATGGAACAACCCATGGGAAGGCATTTATCTATGTAATATAATCCATCTACAGAGAAACCTAACAAGTCAAAATCCCCTGGATTGATCGGAACTAAACGAAAAGCACTTTTACTATCCATCTTACCTATCAATGCACCCCTTCCCAAATTTGCAATCATATTGACTACACCATCAAAAGATGCATACTGCACTGTACATAAATCTGGGTCTATAAAGTCGTTGATCCCCTGGGAACTAGGATAGGATAAATGGGTAATCATTAGCCACCCTCCATCAGATTTAGGGACAATGCCAACTGGTGAAATATGGAGGTTAGAAATTTGAAGTTGATCAAAAGGACCCATGATTTGGCCAAGCTTTATTTCCTTACTTATCTTTTCCATCAACTCATCATGGTGTTCACTTGCAGACTTAAGATTTTTTGAAAACACGTGACACCTTGGGCCTGTATAATGTATTTCAAAACCCTTTGAAAACCCATTTTTATATATTTAGCAGCATATTTGTCTGGATATGGCTGCAAATATTCATTTAACTTTTCAACATTAATAGGAGAATTTCCTAGGGCCCATATACCTTTGTGGTCTTGGGGTTTGGGTTGGGTGTGACATAAGGGGTCTAACTTGGGGTTGCCGTTGCAGTGGTCCCCTTGGGTAACTTGTGGACTTCCCAGCATAATTAGATTGAGGGCACAAATATTGTGGATGACTCCAAGAACATTTAATGCACTTGTGCATGTACTGGCAAGAAGGTCTGTCACAATGACCCTTGAAGTTGAAATTATAGCACTTGTTGTAGGCTGGGCTGTTTGGTTTAATTTTTAGTTTAGATTGTGGGGATGATGACATAAACATCAACCATAACTCATAGTCTACTTTAGACCAATCTGTGGTGGGATCGATACTGTGGCGAAGTCGAAACTGCTCGTTATATTTCTTCCATCCCAAATCCCCCTCCCCACATCTTGATGCCCTGAGTCTTACGTCATGTAAATATTTCAGCAAACCCTGATAAGATTCTGGGTGGGCTGAAGCATAAATGCTAGAGTAAACTAAGAATGCATCCGTCCATCTACTGATATTTTGAATCTTATTGCTAGGTTTAACAACCTCTCTTGTGACCAACTCCCCTTTTTCATTAAAAAATATTTTTTTCTCTGAAGATTCTGTCAGGGAAGTGTTATCAAGCAACAAACTAATCTCTATGTATGCTGAACTAATGATTTTAGACTTCATTGAGTTAGAGACATTGCTAGCCAATAGTGAATGAATGCTATCTACATATTGATTCTCATAACCAATGCTTGTACCTGATTGAGATTCAATGGCCAAAGCAGGCACAGGTGCTGGGGCCAGTGGGATAAAGTTTGACTTTCTGGCACCAACTACATTCTCTTGGGCGGCGATGCTTCCTGAAGGACCTGGTTCCTGAACTGTATGATTATCGTCAACCTCTATCGCTACCGCTGGTCGCTCTTGTCTTGACCTCTTTGACCTTGATGCTTTCCCCTCGTTGTCTCTCAGTCTGCAATTTCCCTTAGTTATTTTTGGGAGGCATTTCCGCTCGTTAGAGTAAACAACAAACAAAAATTACTAATTGTAATTCACCAGATACAAACTTTTTTGATAAATTTGCTACGGGCAAAATTTGCAACAATATATTCAAAATGGCTGTCGTGTCACATTTAATTGGGCTGTAAATCCAGCACAATCCAGAGAAAATATATACGTTGGATTAAAAAAATATTAAGAACATACAAACTTTATTATCCATTAACCAAAATTTAAATATATTTAAGGCAGATGCAAAAAATTTCTTACAAATATTATGAAAAAACTTGACAAAGAAATATTCAACCTACTCTGTATCCAGCAAGTTGATGAAAGGAATGTTGATCCCGAGCTTTCCGACTTATATATATGTATGGTGCCCGGATTAATCAAAAGTAGCAGAAGTATTCTTCATGCAACAGGTTGGGCACACACCTCCAAATGGTCATTTAACCCCCGTTTGGTGGTAATTCGCCCATATCGGCGTCTTTATTAACCACTAAATGGGAGAGAAAAATCGTTCTGTTCAGTTCTCTGGAATGACGTGAAATGGCGCATAATTTCAACTCACGGGGATTAAATATAGATATTTATCTGTACTCTGAACGAAAAAAATTAAAATTTCAACGCGAACTTGTTTGCGCAGTGTCGTTCAAATAATTGACAAAATCGTCACCTATGTAAACAAATGTAACGTTTCTCTGTTTTAACTTTAAAAGAAAAATTCCCTCCGTCTCGCGCGTAGTTGAGCCTATCAATCGTGTTAATCACTTCATATTTCTGTCATTCGGGCAAACGATCAATTATCTAAACCAATCAAAAATGACGATCTTTTCCAAACTTTGGTCAAAAGACTGAATTAACTACGGAGGCCCATAAATGTTAATTTTCAAAAAGTAAAATAAGAGGAATGGTAAGAATTCGCTTTTATTTAGTAAGCAATGGCTTTATTCTTGATAAAAATGTGATATGCAGTGAATTCATGTTAAAATAATCACTCGAAAACCATAATCTTGGAATAAAAACAGGAATAACTGCAAATGTCACTTTGTAAATCTTTTATTCAAAAATATTTAATAAATATAGTAGATACAACATAGATTTCATACTAAACCACAAAGGGTCGCACAGAAACTAACTTCATCCTAAAAAGAAAATAAAGAATAAATGTTACATTCAAATGTAGGAAAAATGAATATTATAGCACCAAGTGCCCACCATAAATAAACGAGGAGCTCGTGTTTAACGGGATTTTATAAAGATCTGCTAGACGCAGATCGAAATATATATTGAAAAGTCGCCTTCTAGACTAACACCTCTTGCTTAAATGTATTTTTTACCGAACTGTACACAACCAAAATAATTTTTTGTATTGTTTGAGCTAATAGTTCGGCCGTCACGAACAGCTGTGGGTTTCGTTTTTACGAAGTTCCACAGAAATTACACATGGAAAATTGACTAAATTATATTAAATGAGTAAGGAATTTGCTAATCAAAATTCTCCAATGCCTAAGTAAATGCGCTTTTGCTTTATTTATATATATGAATAAAAAAGACCACCATTTGGTAGGTAAAAAAGACGCTGATATAATTGACCAAAAGGGGTTAAATGACCATTTGGGGGTGTGTGCCCAACCTGTTCAAGGACACATAAAAAAAATACTGTACAATATTGTACCTACCGGTCTTTAAAATGTCTTCATCTTCTTCCATCCCAAGCTAATCATGATCCCCCTGTTTGTGACACTCTCGTTCCAACTTTCCTTCTGTGCGACATCGCAACATGGCATTCGGTATTTTTGAATTTCGGCGTATTGTTTAAATTAATTGTTCATCGAGCCCGACTTCGATCCCGATGTTATTGTACTACATGTATTAGTCGACAGTTTAAAAAAATCTAAGTAATTTTCCACAGTTTTCAGCGCAGAAAATGGCTAAGTTTCTCATTTTACCATTTTTTCCAAAGAATTCCACTACTTTCCAAGCCAAAAAATGTCTAAGTCCAATTTTTTTTTTCAAATTCCAAAATATTCCAAAAACTTCCAGACACACTTTTCAAGTTAGGTATGGAAATGATTGGAATTCCATGGATTTCCAAAACTTTTCCAGACCCTTTGGAAAATCTACATTATGGCAATTGTATATTTGACAATGACAATGATTATTCTCTAAAAAAAAAATGTACAATCATACATTGTAGAGAGGAGTTAGGAAAAGATACAAACACATAGAAAAAGAATATGTTACATGTACATATATAATAAACAGTACAAAATCATGTTTAGATTCAAATCAATTAATTCCATCCACGATTTCTTTGACAATCAACAACAATTTGCATATTTTTTTTTCAAAATTGGTCTGCATGTGAGATAGTTTGATATACATTTTAACCTAGCATCTTTAATTTCTTTTTGTGTGCATTCAAAAACATTGATGAAATACATTGATGAAATTCATCACCAATCTTACAAAGATCACATTAAGTACAAATCTTTTGTTCTCTTTGGGAGACCATTCCATCTACCAAAATCGACAGGGAGTCTAGAGTTGTTACATCTAAGTTTACATACCGAAACGGAAAATTTTCGAGGCATATTAACAAGATATCTTTCTGGTTCAAGTATTTCTTTATAAAATCGATAATTCTTACCCTTTGATGAATTATAAACATTTTATAAAAATTTCCAGCTCTGGATATTTTGGTCAACAAGTATTCTTTTTATTTCATTTTTAACCCATGATACACTGTACATCTGTTGTGTTGTCCATAAATAAGATAATCCACATTCATCTAAAATATTTTTAACACAGTTGACCCAAGGCAAATTATGTCTTGATTTTCACCATATGTTTGAAAACATGAGTAAGAAATAATTAAATAATATCTGCCTTATCTCCCTTCCATTGCAGTAAGAGATTGTTTAATTCCATTGAATTCACTGGCGAAAGAAATCAATATTAGACTTGTTTTTTGAATACAAATCTCTGTTTTGCCTAAGTTGGAATGTACGTTACATCTAAAAGCGCATTATTATTGATCTCATAGACGAAGTGTAAAATAATGAATTTTGAGCTGAAATTTAAATATAATTTTGCTTTTTCTCCTCCTTTCGATAATATTGCAGGAAACAGTACATACATGTATATATAAGGACAGTTGTTAATGGTCTTTTGCATTGCATTGTCTACCGTATTTTTTTTTTTTTAAAGATTTTTGGTCATTCAGATATAACATTCGAATAAAATTTTAATTGATTATTCATAAGTGAAACTCATAGAAATATCAAAATAATATATGACCCTATTTCATCCCGAATGTCATACACATAATTAATATTACCTGCCCTACCTATTTAAGCTTAATTCTTTAGTTTTTTAACAAGACATCGATTCATATAATATTCATGCACACACACATCATATTTACATTGAGTAAAAAAATGAAAATTGGACGTTAACAAGAAATTACTGTAATAGTAAAAAACTCACTAAATTATATCACAATTATTAGTGAAAGATATTTCAAGGCTTTCACGAAATAAATGACAGTTTTTGTTTTGCTTTAATTGACTGTTCATCTATTTTTTAGCATTAAGAAATCTTATTTCCTTTAGAATAATTCTAGTTGAACAAGTGTATACCGTTCTAAAATTTCAGAATCTTTATTCATTACACAGAAAATGAGATCGTAAACTGTCCTTGCTTTGAATTTCAGTTTATGTTATTTAAATGTAGATACACCTATTATCAAATAGACCTTGAATAAAAAAGAAAAAAAAATCATTCATAGAGTTCCCTTTTTAAAAAAATTCATAATGATCCATTCCTTGTTTTGTGTCTGCAGGGGTCATTCTGCTCATCGGCTGCATTGTATTTGGAGCATAATTAGACGATATCTATTACGACCGCCAGGTCGGGGCAAACTCAAGGTGGGAATTCGGTTATCTTACGCCTTTGGAATGGCCATCGTCGCATCTCTACTAGAAATTGTCGCCGGAGTTCTATTGATTTTAGAATGTAAAAAAGGAGGCAGCACGTCTGCTTCCGCCTAGATCACCCCTACTAATGTTATTGTGATTTAAATTCAAGACACGTGGTTTAGGTTTATCTATTCATAGGTTATAGGGTAGAAATAAAAATAAAATTGGCAGTAAACAGGAAATTGCTATAGTCTGTTTCTTCTGAAAACATGTCCTGTGAAAAATGTGTTTCCACACCTTTCTGAAAGACTTTAATGATTTTCAACAGAAATGGGTGGCTTGGTGTGAAAATTAGCGACATCAATCAACCAAACTTGTAAGAGATTTATTAGGACCCGACACTCCAAACCACACTTTAAGTAGATATGTTTTTTGCATAGAGCAGATTAATATCTGATTTGAATTATGCAAGTAGTTGTAGAGTGTTTCGGCTATTAAGAAGCCTCATCAGGGGTCACGGACATAAATCATGGTGTTTGTTTTAGGTGAGACCGGATTATCTCGTCACCTATATTCTTGTGTTTGCTGTAAGCAATGATTGGTTGAGAATGAAATAAAGTAAAGTTTTGCATTCTGGATTTCTAAGAATGGTGTTCCAATATTTTAGAATTCGTTTTTTCAGTCCTTTAACGCAAGGGTTAAATTTAGTAACCAGTACTGTAGGGTTACGTAATGACTGTTCTTTAGTCTTTTTGATGATGAGTTTTGATCGGTTTGTGTTGACCGTTTCCTTGATAATAGGATCAATTTCCGAAGTAGAGTAGCCTCGCTTTGATAAGTGCGTTTTGAAGTCATTATAAGTGTTGCATGTAATATTTCAGGGTCAGTGGTGTTTCTTGCATGTCTAATGCATTCTCCTTTAATGAATCCTTTAAACACAGCTGGGCTATGAGCGCTCTGTCTGTGTAGATACTGAAAGTTATTTGTTGGTTTGATAAACGACTTGATATCAAGTTTGTTAAACTTTTGAAATTTCTGTCCTTTATAAACTGTAGTATCAAGGAAGTTGACAGCAGATGGAGAAATTTCAAATGTAAATCTTAGATGCTTGTGACAGTGATTGCCGATATTAAAGAATTCTTCTATCTCTGGTTGCGTTCCATTGAATATTATGAAACCGTCATCACGGTATCTGCCGTGGAAGACAATTTTGCTGGCATGTCGAAATTGTGCCATGATATGCTTTGTGATTTGATACATTCTGATGTCACAGATCTCTGGACTGGGGACTGCCCCCATACTTGCTCCTATTATTTGTTTGTAATATTTTCCGTCGAATTCAAAGTAATTGTTTTCCAAGACGCATTTCAGTAAGAAGTTTAGATCCTCAGGGTCCGGATATGGAATGTCTAATTGCGTTTTATTGGCCTGTGTGTAAGCCTCATTTACTGATAAGAGAAGTTCGTTGAATTCCATGTTTGTGTACATGCTCGTCACATCATAAGTAATTATTAATGCGTTTGTTGGCAATGTGAGGCCTTCGATTTTGGTGATAAAGTCCGTAGTGTCTTTGATATAAGTTGATTGTTTTTGTACAATGGGTACAAGAAAGTAATCGCAATATTGTCCTATTTTCCTCGTTGGCGTATCGCATTGCGAGATAATTGGTCTACCAGGTGGTAATTTCCTAATGCTGCACTGACCGTTTATTAGAGCATTGTAAATGTTTGCTGGTATTTTGTGGGTTTTCGGTAAAAGGTACAAATGCCCACATTTGAGTGAAGGTTTTTTGTCATTAAGAAATTTGTAAGTTTCTTTGTCCAGTGACCCATTTGAATGCATTGCGGCAAGTTTATTTTGAATGTTTTCATGCAGTTTGAGCATGTTGGGTTCAGATACTTGCATATAGTGTTTAGATTGCAGTTGGCTTTGTGCTTCTAAGACATACTGGTCTTTGTTCATGATGACAATTGTGTTGCTTTTATCTGCGTGTGAAAATTAGCGACATCAATCAACCAAACTTGTAAGAGATTTATTGGGACCCGACACTCCAAACCACACTTTAAGTAGATATGTTTTTTGCATAGAGCAGATTAATATCTGATTTGAATTATGCAAGTAGTTGTAGAGTGTTTCGGCTATTAAGAAGCCTCATCAGGGGTCACGGACATAAATCATGGTGTTTGTTTTAGGTGAGACCGGATTATCTCGTCACCTATATTCTTGTGTTTGCTGTAAGCAATGATTGGTTGAGAATTAAATAAAGTTTTGCATTCTGGATTTCTAAGAATGGTGTTCCAATATTTTAGAATTCGTTTTTTCAGTCCTTTAACGCAAGGGTTAAATTTAGTAACCAGTACTGTAGGGTTACGTAATGACTGTTCTTTAGTTCTTTTGATGATGAGTTTTGATCGGTTTGTGTTGACCGTTTCCTTGATAATAGGATCAATTTCCGAAGTAGAGTAGCCTCACTTTGATAAGTGCGTCTTGAAGTCATTAAGTGTTGCATGTAATATTTCAGGGTCAGTGGTGTTTCTTGCATGTCTAATGCATTCTCCTTTAATGAATCCTTTAAACACAGCTGGGCTATGAGCGCTCTGTCTGTGTAAATACTGAAAGTTATTTGTTGGTTTGATAAACGACTTGATATCAAGTTTGTTAAAATTTTGAAATTTCTGTCCTTTATAAACTGTAGTATCAAGGAAGTTGACAACAGATGGAGAAATTTCAAATGTAAATCTTAGATGCTTGTGACAGTGATTGCCGATATTAAAGAATTCTTCTATCTCTGGTTGCGTTCCATTGAATATTATGAAACCGTCATCACGGTATCTGCCGTGGAAGACAATTTTGCTGGCATGACGAAATTGTGCCATTATACGCTTTGCGATTTGATACATTCTGATGTCACAGATCTCTGGACTGGGGACTGCCCCCATACTTGCTCCTATTATTTGTTTGTAATATTTTCCGTCGAATTCAAAGTAATTGTTTTCCAAGACGCATTTCAGTAAAAAGTTTAGATCCTCAGGGTCCGGATATGGAATGTCTAATTGCGTTTTATTGGCCTGTGTGTAAGCCTCATTTACTGATAAGAGAAGTTCGTTGAATTCCATGTTTGTGTACATGCTCGTCACATCATAAGTAATTAATAATGCGTTTGTTGGCAATGTGAGGCCTTCGATTTTGGTGATAAAGTCCGTAGTGTCTTTGATATAAGTTGATTGTTTTTGTACAATGGGTACAAGAAAGTAATCGCAATATTGTCCTATTTTCCTCGTTGGCGTATCGCATTGCGAGATAATTGGTCTACCAGGTGGTAATTTCCTAATGCTGCACTGACCGTTTATTAGAGCATTGTAAATGTTTGCTGGTATTTTGTGGGTTTTCGGTAAAAGGTACAAATGCCCACATTTGAGTGAAGGTTTTTTGTCATTAAGAAATTTGTAAGTTTCTTTGTCCAGTGACCCATTTGAATGCATTGCGGCAAGTTTATTTTGAATGTTTTCATGCAGTTTGAGCATGTTGGGTTCAGATACTTGCATATAGTGTTTAGATTGCAGTTGGCTTTGTGCTTCTAAGACATACTGGTCTTTGTTCATGATGACAATTGTGTTGCTTTTATCTGCTTTTTTAATAACAATGTCGTTGTTATTTTTAAGAGATAAAATAGCTTCTCTTTCAGCATTTGAGATGTTTGATCTCTTTTTTGCAATTTCCAAAGAGGAAAGTTCCAATTTTGTTTTATCTATATATTCCTCGAGTTCGCTGCATGTAAATGGCGGTTTGTAGCCAGATTTTGTGTTAAAGGGGTGAATGGCATTGTCGTCTCCGGTATCAAAGTGGAATTTGCATCTGAGTTTCCTGGCAAATTCTTCAAAATCTTTGAGCAGCAGGCTTTTAGCATTGTCGCTTCTAGGCGTTGGAATAAATTTTAAGCCTTTGCTTAGAACTGAGAGTTCATGTTCGGATAAGTTGTATCTTGATATGTGAAAATTAGCGACATCAATCAACCAAACTTGTAAGAGATTTATTAGGACCCGACACTCCAAACCACACCACCGGCCACACTCTTTGCTTCTATTGTCTTCTAAGACATTTTATTACCAGCACTTCCTTTACCAAATCAGCACATGTTTGTAAAGGATTGAACTGCTACTTCAAAGATCGTCTTTTACGCTTCTCTTATAATCAAATACTTCGGCTCGCTCAAGTATACACATACAATAGTGCCCTTCATTCAATTACTTTGTACCAATGCAAGAAAACCACGAGAATATCAGATTGTGAATACTAGGATATATTGAAGGACCAGATCAGCTTAAACCAGGAAGAATTCATTCAGGATTTGGACAGTCATGTGAAATATTAATCCTCTTATTATCATCATATGATATTAAAACGGATCTTTATTTTAGCCTCATTTTATGACACTATGAATATCAGACGGCTTAAGATCCACAGGATTTAATTACTATAAAATTGGTGTGCATTAGCCACCCATTGGACCAGCTCTTAAACAAACACCGCCCCTTGCACGTGACCATAACGAATCATCGGAATCTGACTATCAGTTTCTTATAGCCACATACTCTTCTTATCCTCTAACCTATCAACACTTATTGATAATTAGACGGATTCATTATCTCATCGAAATACTCATTGTTGATTTATAGCGCCTCGCTATATACAATAAATTTACCACCTACTGCTCCTCTATTTGAATGGCTCGACGAATAAATAGACGGAGTAAGCAATGCAAAAATGCTAAACGCACTCGTAATTTTTTACGGGGAGTTAAAGATCACTGCAAGGAAACTACGGCCACAGGGAAAGTTTGATAAATCTATCAAGCTACAACTTATCCGAACATGAACTCTCAGTTCTAAGCAAAGGCTTAAAATTTATTCCAACGCCTAAAAGCGACAATGCTAAAAGCCTGCTGCTCAAAGATTTTGAAGAATTTGCCAGGAAACTCAGATGCAAATTCCACTTTGATACCGGAGACGACAATGCCATTCACCCCTTTAACACAAAATCTGGCTACAAACCGCCATTTACTTGCAGCGAACTCGAGGAATATATAGATAAAACAAAATTGGAACTTTCCTCTTTGGAAATTGCAAAAAAGAGATCAAACATCTCAAATGCTGAAAGAGAAGCTATTTTATCTCTTAAAAATAACAACGACATTGTTATTAAAAAAGCAGATAAAAGCAACACAATTGTCATCATGAACAAAGACCAGTATGTCTTAGAAGCACAAAGCCAACTGCAATCTGAAAACTATATGCAAGTATCTGAACCCAACATGCTCAAACTGCATGAAAACATTCAAAATAAACTTGCCGCAATGCATTCAAATGGGTCACTGGACAAAGAAACTTACAAATTTCTTAAAGACAAAAAACCTTCACTCAAATGTGGGCATTTGTACCTTTTACCGAAAACCCACAAAATACCAGCAAACATTTACAATGCTCTAATAAACGGTCAGTGCAGCATTAGGAAATTACCACCTGGTAGACCAATTATCTCGCAATGCGATACGCCAACGAGGAAAATAGGACAATATTGCGATTACTTTCTTGTACCCATTGTACAAAAACAATCAACTTATATCAAAGACACTACGGACTTTATCACCAAAATCGAAGGCCTCAAATTGCCAACAAACGCATTATTAATTACTTATGATGTGACGAGCATGTACACAAACATGGAATTCAACGAACTTCTCTCATCAGTAAATGAGGCTTACACACAGGCCAATAAAACGCAATTAGACATTCCATATCCGGACCCTGAGGATCTAAACTTCTTACTGAAATGCGTCTTGGAAAACAATTACTTTGAATTCGACGGAAAATATTACAAACAAATAATAGGAGCAAGTATGGGGGCAGTCCCCAGTCCAGAGATCTGTGACATCAGAATGTATCAAATCACAAAGCATATCATGGCACAATTTCGTCATGCCAGCAAAATTGTCTTCCACGGCAGATACCGTGATGACGGTTTCATAATATTCAATGGAACGCAACCAGAGATAGAAGAATTCTTTAATATCGGCAATCACTGTCACAAGCATCTAAGATTTACATTTGAAATTTCTCCATCTGCTGTCAATTTCCTTGATACTACAGTTTATAAAGGACAGAAATTTCAAAATTTTAACAAACTTGATATCAAGTCCTTTATCAAACCAACAAATAACTTTCAGTATCTACACAGACAGAGCGCTCATAGCCCAGCTGTGTTTAAAGGATTCATTAAAGGAGAATGCATTAGACATGCAAGAAACACCACTGACCCTGAAATATTACATGCAACACTTAATGACTTCAAGACGCACTTATCAAAGCGAGGCTACTCTACTTCGGAAATTGATCCTATTATCAAGGAAACGGTCAACACAAACCGATCAAAACTCATCATCAAAAAGACTAAGAACAGTCATTACGTAACCCTACAGTACTGGTTACTAAATTTAACCCTTGCGTTAAAGGATTGAAAAAACGAATTCTAAAATATTGGAACACCATTCTTAGAAATCCAGAATGCAAAACTTTATTTCATTCTCAACCAATCATTGCTTACAGCAAACACAAGAATATAGGTGACGAGATAATCCGGTCTCACCTAAAACAAACACCATGATTTATGTCCGTGACCCCTGATGAGGCTTCTTAATAGCCGAAACACTCTACAACTACTTGCATAATTCAAATCAGATATTAATCTGCTCTATGCAAAAAACATATCTACTTAAAGTGTGGTTTGGAGTGTCGGGTCCTAATAAATCTCTTACAAGTTTGGTTGATTGATGTCGCTAATTTTCACATCTTATTGTTAACTGCAAAAATTACAGCTCATTAGCGACCGATACACTGGTAAAAAAATGTGTAATGTCATCTACACTGAAAAACCTTTGTTAGCCGTATATGGCTATTGCTATTAACGCGCACAGAGGATCTTACCACGAGCAACTGACCAATTGTTAAAAATTGATTGAATACGTTTGCGCCAAATACATGTTTACATGTTACTTCGAACACGTTGGTTCAGGTCAATCTATGATCAAGTCAATGGAGTGCAAAATAAAAAAAAAAGTTCTTATGAACAAAATGCAAACATTAGAAACTAAGAAAAATATCATGGGCGTTTTTAATTTGTTGTTAACTAGAGAAAAATATGTTTAATAAAATGTATACGTAGTAAGTGTCAAGTTCAGAACACCAGCACTTCAAGGGTAAGGAAAACGAGCAGCTTCTCGTATGCATGGACAAAACATATTACCGTCTTCCTTGGAAGACGGTGTTGTATAGTTGATGTTTTTTACAGTCTTCGGATTATGCACTTCCTCTCTTTTGTGATTGGT
>NW_026918180.1:0-138999 GCF_032062105.1 Saccostrea cuccullata
AAAAATTTTTTAATGACCTTCTCGTTGTATTTGTTGCAACGAAATTCAGCTTTTTTTCCCGTGCAGTTTACTATGTGACAGATACGAAAGTAAATATGGCGGATCCTTGGTCCTCGTTACCTTTAAAATGTTCATGAAGTTTCACAAGCCATTTCAAATGAAGGCCGTGGCTGACCTAAGTCGATAAGAAAAGGTGTAGCAACTGTACCTCCGCCATGCGCTGGGCACTTAATGTTAAAGTTGCAGGTCCTTCCACAGGCGCTTGTTTTCTTTTAAACTGTGAGCTAGTTTTATTTATTTGGTATCCACAGCTGGCCACAAAATCACATGTAGTTGTTCGCGTATAGTTTGCCATGATATAAGCCTGTATATCTAACTGTTAGAAGAAAATGAAAGATTCTTTTTGGAATAGTGTAATTACCAGTAAATAAAAAAAAATAATTCCACCGGGCTTGCGCGGGATTTCATCTTATTTATTATATTTTGGCACACCCGAGTTTTTCTGATAGAGGTTGGAAGACTGTTTAAGAATCCCAAGCACATGGAAATATTCCGCTCTCTTCAATATGGGTAAATCTATTACCCACATCTTCCCAAGCGAAAGGTCTGAGGCTATCTCGCCATGCTACACCCATGTATATTGAAAAATCCATGACTATAGGCAATGTCACTTTCACAACCCTATTTCCTGGGTGTATCGGAACTTTCTCTACAGGGACAAATTTACAGTTTTGGGAACTTAGATTTCTTCGAAAATTGCATTGTGAAGAGAAATCAGCTTTCTGAAAATAAAGGGTATAAAATACACACAAGTTTAAAAAGAAATAGCTGCAGATCTGTAGCTCTCCGAAAAAAAAAAATATATTGATAGACCGGAGAGCTACAGTGCCAACCATTGAAAAAAACTATATTTATTGCGCACAAAAAAGTGCGCTCGGTTCTTATCTAATTCTTCCAAATTCTTACCTCAATTGCAAATAAGGAAAGATTTCAAAAAAATTCCTTTATCTTCTATCGAGTACTCTTGTAGTTGACACCCGAACGAAGCATATTGGACCGAATTATCTTTGAAACCAAAATGGCAGTATAAATAAGCGAAATGTTCGATGATTACAATATCAGGGTCAGGAGCACTATTAACAACAATTATGAGGAGTTTGGTTGTGGAAAAAGCGAAAGAATATGTTAGAAACACACGGTTAGTAATATTTTAAGATGACAGTTTGAAAAAAATTGAGAAATAAATCGAGAACCGAGCGCACTTTTTTGTGCGCAATAAATATAGTTTTTTCAATGGGTGGCACTAGCTCTCCGGTCTGTCAATATATTTTTTCGGAGAGCTACACACCTGCAGCTGAAAAAGAAAGAGATTGATGAGCAACTGCTACAATTGAACTTCAAGTTAAATTTAAGAGAGAAAATCAAAATTGACACATTAAATCCATTTTCACAAAAAAATTGCATCGAAATTAAATGCGTCTGGACAGAAAACCCGATCTGAGGAAAATTGGTCCCATGATATATTAATATATTCCAGAATAATGTTTTTAAATATACATTGCTAGATATCATTATTGTTGAGCACTACGTGTTTCTCTTGATTTTACCGGAAGCAGAGATAACTCGAACCATCATGTATCACAACAAATTGAAAACGTCGAAGTTTATTCTAAACATATAAAAAACAGAAGAAAGGGCCACTAACATAAAATTTTTAATCTTAAATAACAATATTCAAGAATCCTTGAAGTTAAAACTGGCCTTATTTATTTCATAAATATGCTTGCAATTCACTGTGAAAAAACATGCATGTAGATTAAAGGTACTTGGACACAGATTTGAAGTTAATATTTTCTGTATAATATCACGAATTATATATTTTAATAGCATTTCACACAAAAATTAATTAAAAATCTTATTTCATTCAAAAGTTATTAAAACTTCAAATTTTTTGGCGGGTTCGATTGACACATCCTGGCACTTTCACATATTTTAACTTTATTCTTAATCCTTCAAAAAAGTGGCAATCTTGTTGTGTATTAATGAGAAATATTAAAACTTTAATTCAGAAAAATAATTTTATTCAGAGTAGAAATGTTAGAAAGCAAAACACCTTCACAAGTATCGTCATTCCGAGCTAAGTCGTGTGTGCAAATCGATCACACTCGTGTTATGTACACAGTTTTTGTAAACAAGGCTCGAGCTCTGTTTTTGTTGATGTTTAGATTTCACCGGGTGCGTTCAATTGTCAAAGTCTGCTCACAATAACTGCACGGACTGAGAATATATTGTGTGTTTGTTTTGCTTTCGAACATGTCTACTCTGAATTATCTGGATTATAGTATTAA
The DNA here is from genome assembly GCF_032062105.1 of Saccostrea cuccullata. Classification (NCBI taxonomy): domain Eukaryota; kingdom Metazoa; phylum Mollusca; class Bivalvia; order Ostreida; family Ostreidae; genus Saccostrea; species Saccostrea cuccullata. Next base: position 2,349 of record NW_026918180.1, read on the forward strand.
TATTTTTCATTCATACACAACAAGATTGCCACTTTTCCTAAGTATGAAGAGTAAAATTAAAATTTGTGAAAGTGCAAGGATGTGTCAATCAAACCCGCCAAAAAATTTGAAGTTTTATTAACTTTTAAATTAAATAAGATTTTTAATTAATTTCTGTGAGAAATGCTATTAAAATATACATGTATAATTCGTAATATTATAGAGAAAAAAATTAACTTCAAATCTGTGTCCAAGTACCTTTAAGCGAGTCAGTTTTAACCCGCTTCCGACTGAAGCTGCTTGTAACATTCTCTGGTCGTCCTTTAAAATGTTCAAATAGTTTCACAAGCCATTTCAAATGAAGGCTGTGGCTGACCTAAGTCGATAAGAAAAGGTGTAGCAACTGTACCTCCGCCATGCGCTGGGCACTTGATGTTAAAGTTGCAGGTCCTTCCACAGGCGCTTGTTTTCTTTTAAACTGTGAGCTAGTTTCTACTGTATGATGACACAAGGTATCCATCTTTTTCGAGACCAAAGATATGTCACCCATTCAAACCCGTTTTATTTGTTATCCACAGCTGGCCACAAAATCACACGTAACTGTTTGCGTATATTTTGCCATGCTATTAGCCTGTATATTTAACAGTCAGGAAGAAAATGAAAGATTCTTTTTTGGAATAGTGTAGTTACCAGTTAATAAAAAAATAATTCCTCGGGGCTTTCGCGGGATTTCCTGTAATGTATTATATTTTGGCACACCTGAGTTTTCGGATACAGGTTGGAAGACCGTTTTAGAATTCCAAGCACATGGAAATATTCCGCTCTCTTCAATATCGGTAAATCTATTACCCACATCTTCCCAAGCGAAAGGGCTGAGGCTATCTCGCCATACTAAAACCTATTTATATTGAAATCCAAACCTATAGGCAATTCCACTTCCATAACCCATTTTCCTGGGTGTATCGGAACTTCCTCTACATGGACAAAGTTACAGTGCTGGGAACTTAATAGATTCCGCTAAAATTGCATTGTGAAGAGGAATCATCTCCCTGAAAAGAAAGGGTAATTAAATGCATAAGTTTAAAAAGGAAAGAAACTGCTACAGTTGAACTTCAATTTAAATTTAAGAGAGAAAATCAAAAGTGACAGATAAGATCCATTTTCACAAAAACTTGCATTGAAATTAAAAAGGTTTGTAGTGATAATTTTAAAAAACAACGGTATAAACACACTATTAAAGAATTTTAGCCAAAACCTGTGAAAGGTCTTCTCACTGAAAGAAATACACAGAGTTCTAAAAGTCTACTAAATACTCTTTGTATCCTCTGTATGTTACTTTTTCATATTCAGGTGATCGTTTAGGCCTTTTGGCCTCTTGTCTACTTATATATATATATTGGAAAAGTTATTGCGGGGTAAGGGGGATTGGTCAAACGTTTCTCTTAGGCTTGAAAGATTTCTCTCTTTATGTTGAATATTTTAAAGCAAGTATAATGGATAAAATTTGGTCAAACGTTTCTCTTAGGCTTGAAAGATTTCTCTCTTTATGTTGAATATTTTAAAACAAGTATCATGGATAAAATAATTTTAATCATTGACTTGTTCAATAATGTTTTTGTATGCTGTTTTGTTGCAACAAAAAAAAAAAAAAAAAAATAAAACCTTTGAACTATATCTTCAGTCTTGTTCCTCAGTTATTGACACATAGCAGTTTGTGTTGGTTATTGCTATCTGTTGTTTCTCATTGAATCCGCCACTTCTTTTGACGTCTTTGTGTAGCATCATCGCAGCGGTATCGAGGAAGACATGTACAAGCCTATATTGAACAGTGCAGGCGTGCTCAAAACTTTCTGAAAATATTACTCATATCTATGTATATATAAGTGCTAAGATGGCAATCTGCTCCTAATTTTTTACGCTAAAGATCGCTAAACGTAACAAAGCGTCTATGTGAAGAACAGTGTTACTTTTTTCAGAGACATAGTATGGCTAGGAGATTTGGTACAGGTCCGGTATGTATGAACTTTTTAATACATGCTTAAAATTATATTAATGTTATGCAACGACTTTTGAAAGGTATTCATTTTTTTTTGCATTTAAATATTTACAATTCGTTGAAGCATGTTATTTATCTTGCTCCATTTTCAACAACCGATTCTGTTAAATTTTTCATTATTTTTAGCGAAACAAAATTAATATATATATATATTTTTTAATTTGATTGCTTTAATCGTTTTTCATGGGGATTATGAACACAAGATTTTTTTCTATTCTTGTTTTGGAATTTGATGTTTCAAATTTATTATTTCTTAATATTATTTCAATATTTTATAGGTATAATAATTGATAAACTTGAACTCTCGACTATATTTGTACCTTCCACTGTATTGATTATTATCATTTATTTAACACTATTTCATTACGGAACATACGTTTTTCCACTCGGAATGCAAGACTTGCACTGAATGTACATAAACACAGATATTTGGGGAATTCGCTGTCGGATTTGGCCTTCGTCCAATATTGTTCTCTGCCGTCAATATTGCGAAGAGCTCAAAATGACAGAGTACATGATAAACCGATGCTTTGGATAATTGTTAATTTTACTCGAATGTTTATTTAACAAACTTGTTTTCATTAAGATAACGAATCTTGTTACACTATCGTACAACGGGTCGAATACAACAATTTTCTCCCCCAAAGTAAATAATATAAAACCTAGTAAAATCTTCTCCGCAGTCCCTTGATTTTCGCAAATGCCTGAGACATATGTCTCGGCGAATCCATTGTTACAAGTTATTAAATGAATTGCATGCATGCGTAACTTTCTTGATTCTGTGGTAACTAATATAGACTACAAGCTGGTGTTTCGATGTAACTAAAAGACTTAACATCTTTTATTGGGCTAAATATACCTGTGCCTTTTTGTTGGGGTATACTTTTAAAAACATCTTTAATCCAAAATTTATTCTTCAATTGTTCAAATATTATTTTTATCCAAACAATATCAAACTTAATTTATGTTTTTTTTAACCAGACTTCTGGTGTAGAAGTAGATGACAATTGTATTCAATCATACATCAAGTTACAACTTCAGCATTCCTCTCAGTTCATCATATACCGTCTATCTGACGATAAAAAGCGCATCATAGTTGACAAAATAGGACCAGTAGGTAAGTGACATTGGAAAAGCATACATGAAGGCCTCAATGTAAAATTTTCGAAAATTACCCTGAATTACTTGCTAAACCATGTAATAGAAGAAGCCGATTTCATAATATTGTTTTATCAACTTAAATGTGAATGTTTCTTTACCTTTTGAAGGATGTACATATGACAATTTCGTTACCGAACTCCAAAACGCAGGATTAAAGGGAGAGGGGAGATATGGAGTTTTTGATTTTAACTACACTGTCAAAGAACGAATGGTGAACAAAATAGTTTTCTTCTTATGGTAAGTACATTAAGTTCTATAAAAACTGACATGACATGTGGACTTTATTTTATGGTAATGATTAATTGATGATTTTTCTTAATGTATACAGGATTCCGGATACTATTCAAGTGAAACAGCGGATGTTGTACAGTAGTAGTGTGCGCGCATTAAAAAACAGACTTCCCGGAATTCATATAGAAATGCAGTGTAATGATGATTCCGATCTGGCACAATCAAATCTTCTTCAGCGTTGTCTAGAGAGAGGATATGACTAGCATTTGAGAAGTCATTTTTAAGAAAAAGAATCTCAACACCAATTTTGACATTCACGAAACAACAAATGGCAAGATTTCATTTCAATTAAACCGAATTCACGCTTTCCATGACTTCATTGCTGCAATTCACATACACACTCCTCAATATATGATATATTTTGACTAAACGAAAACAACATATGGTGCACGTGCTACTCGCAAGGAAGCGGCCATAATGGCATAGTTATTCATGGAATCTCTCTCTAAGCTCATCCTCGTGTGATGTAAGAGTTCAGTGACAACTGACTGTTAGTCAGACTGACAATCTATAGCGAGATTTACAGATTAAGAACACGGTGATAAGATTTGTTATCTGATTCAGTGCCAGAGATGAATATATATGAGCGTAACACGCCACAAAAGAATGAGGATGATCGAAAATGGAATCTTCATTCAAGACCAAGTGCCAAAAAACTCTACGCGTCATATTGTATGACTGTACCAGAGTGCTTTTAATATATATGACATTATATATTGTATAAAATTGTTACATGTTCATTAGAATATATATTAACTTACGTAAAGAATTTATCAATGTTATCAAACATATGTTTTACACAGAACACAGAAAAAATTATTTTAAGTTATTTTATAGATAATTTAGAAAACATTCAATTATGTAATTTTATTAAGTTAAATATAAAACTTTAATAATTAACTTTCTTGTTAAATTAACGCTTTGAATGAAATATGAATTTTACCTTAATTCTTTCAGTAAAAATCACACATAGTTCACTTTCTTGTTTTTTTTTTCTCTCCATGTGCATTCTTGACAAAGTTTTAATATTTACTTCACATTCTCAAAATTCATGTGTAATTCTTTATGGCAATGATTTCTCATACACAATAATTGTAAAATTGCAAGATTTACTTAAATTAATGACTCTTGATTGAACTTCGATGATTCAAGTTTTTTTTGTAATCAAATTTCTTACTTCGAGTGGTGTCTTCCCACAAAAATATAGGCAAAACACAGGTAAATCTGTGTTGGTTAAGTGGTAATGGGGTACAGGTGGAGAACAAAAGAAATAAATTAAGGTAGTCTATAGTCTGTTTTAGCTATGTGCTGAATAAATAGTAAATAATTCATATAGGAATAATATGAAATAATTAAATTTTTCTCTTTAGTTCATATAAAAATATTCTGAATTTATGTTTTAAAAAAAACTTTTTAAAACTACGATAAGTAAACTAAGTTAATTTATTTTTTGAGATATATGTTTTACTATATTTCAAATATAACCCTCAAGAGAAACGCTTGTGTAAAGTAATAATATTTTATTATGATGTTTTTTCCACATGTCACAGCAGCAAATAAGACATAAATAAAACAAACAATCGATTCACAACCACAACATGAATGAAATATTAGTTTCTACATTATTTCACCAAAATATCACTTGCATATTGTCACTCAAAATGAATGTGAGATGTGAAGCAGCATCAGCATAAGCCATTATGTCCATTTGTCCTTGACGCAGTCTGTTCTTGAGACGTTGGTGACGTGAATCTAGCTGGCGGTACTCAGTATTTCCTCTATTTCCTCTTTTTTGGGACGAGTCACCCGCTTGGCGCAGTGGTTTGAGCGTCTGTTCTAGAGTGGCGAGGTAAGGGGTCAATCCTTACGTCGCGGGTTCGAATCCCACTGTGGGACGTGGAGACCAGCCCTTCGGATGAGACCGTATAAACCGACGTCCCGTGTCGCAGTAGATGCTGGCATGAAAAAGACCCCTCACTGCTCAATGGCCCTAAGTGCCGAGTATAGGACAAAATTTGTAGCTCTCCACCGGCAAGTGGTGGCGTTTTTATGTGAGTGAAAAATTCTCGAGAGGGATGTTAAACATACAATCAATCAATCAATCTTTTTGGGACTAACGACTCCTCCAGTTGTAATCTAGATGATCTTTGCTTCATTTGCCGCCTGTTCTTTTTGAGGCATATCGATGAACACAAAGATATTTGGATGGGCACGTCTGCACATTCTGTTAAACTTGTGGTGCCATCCCTCAACTGCTTTGGTGGTTCGACGTCCGTCATGATCGAAATGATTTCAAATATCCAGATGCCCTTCAACCTAGGTCTCAGTCACAAAGTCATTGAAGCGCATTACAGCAGCAGTGTTTTCACCATTGTCCTCTAAGGCATGGAACCACAAATCTTCAACATGAGGGAGGAAGGCAGCTCTTCTCATGAGTCTATGAAAGTCCTCATTCTCTTCGACCTCTGTTGTTAGTCCACAGTTTTGCATTTCCTCCAAATACACTGTGTGTATTGGAAAAAGCATCCTCGGATGGTTGTGTTTGAAAAGTTCTCTTTCACCGCATTTCGGACTGCCACTTCAAATTCAATTATCCAGTGTTCAGGTGTTAGCACGGAATGGCGTTCGTAGACTGCGATTTTCAACAAAAATAAAACGCATGTACGTTGCTTCAGTCTTGTTGGGAAGCAAGGCAAACACAAGAGGGAAAACTGTTCCATCAACTTCTGCATGCAGAGTGTATATAGCTGGGTGAATAAAGATGTACAGGAGTATAAAGTCCCATCACTAAACACATGTGTAGAAGCACAAAGTCTCTTTAGATTGTCATCAGTGGCTAACACAATGATTCTGTTTCCTGCTTCATCTCTATCGTCACACAAAAGGAATCTCTCACGAGCTAAGGTCCGTCCCCGGAATTGATTTGTCATTGACAAGTGTGAAACACCATAACATCAAAGATAATTACGAACACTCGCCAAAATTAACTGAGCTACCGTGATGGTCAACATTGCGTGAAATATAAGCGAATAAAAACTAGAGGTACTGTGAGCAATGAGCTCACTAAATGACCCCCCCCCCCTCCCCCATATGAATACAATGGGAGTGTCCATGTTTTGTTATGTGAAACCCAAAATATGTGTCAGATAAAAGAGTAAAATAGGAGTTGCACAATAGCAAAATATGTAATAAAGATTCTGTGAAAGTTTCATCAAAGAGGGTGTTGCAGTTCTTTTGTTATTTTCCCTAAATGTGTAGCAGATTCAAAAAAGAATTTTTATATGTTGCAGAAACTCATATTATTTTTTTTCAAATGCAATATATAAAGCACAACGAGAAACATTACTTGGAAGCTGTGTATTGACTTCCAATTTGCCATTTATTGATGTGAAAATTAGTCCCACAGTAAAATATATCAGATTTTCCGTTTTTTTAAAAAGGGAATCCCCATTGTTCTGAAAAAATGCCTCCTTGAATCAGAATGATTTTGTTATATACAAAAAAGGCAGAAATTTTCTTCAAAACTGCCATTTCCGATTTTTGTTTCAAAGAGGCACATTTTTGAAAAAGGCAAAAATTGAGAGAGAAAAAAATTAGTCTCCAAACAAAATACAAAATGTGTACATTAAATAACACTGAGAATACATCGTGTCATAAATGGTCTAGTGGATATCCTGGTGGGCTGCCAATTACAGTAATTTTACCAGAGAATGGGTTCGAATCCTGGAATGGATACTTTCTGCATATTTTTTTTTTCTTATTTTTTTCCATATATGTAATGGTAGTGTAGTGAAATTATATATATTTTGAAAGAGAGAGAATGTCAAGAAGTTAATTGAGTAATAACTATATATTAGAAATGCAGGATTAAATTGTTTTCTTGATATGCTGTGACTTAATACTAATGCTTTATTTACTTTTGTCTCGGAAAATAAAGTTACTGTATTGTTTAAATAATTGATTTTTACATACTGTAGTTATTGTAATTTTGAATAATTCTGGACTCTTAGTTAGTAGCCAAAATTTGATTTGAAACAAATGAAATGTCTTGGAATAATTCTGGACTCTTAGTTAGTAGCCAATATTTGATTTGAAACAAATGAAATGTCTTGGATGTAGCACCAACAGTGTAATTATGGGAAGCAGTTTTCCTTCATGAAAAATATTTTCGAACGATGTCTACAGTATATTTTTCAAAATTCTGCTTTAGCCATTGTGCTTTTTGTTGTTCCAACCTTTTCCGTGCAAAATGACGAAAGTGATTCGTTGTATCAAGCAGTAAATACCCGCCGTAAACATAGTCCTCTACGTAGTAGTTACCCCATATTATGCTGTTGGTTATGTGCAGATACCCGATGGGCGTGGTCATAATGACACGAGGGAGCGTAGCTCCGAGTTGTCATTATGGCCATGCTCATCGGGTATCTGCACATAATCAACAGTATGATATGGGGTAAATGACTTGTACCATAGTTTTCAAAAATCATTCATTTGTAAGTCAGCTTAGGAATTGGTCTTACTGGTTCGTGTGATTGAAACATTAATGTTTGGTATGAATTATACATGTGGATTTTATAAGCTTTTACGCTCCTTCGTGTCATTCTGACCACCTCCATCGAGTACAGGGTAAGTGATTTGTATACAATACTTTTCAAAAATTGTTTGTTTGTTGTTTAACGTTCTCCTCAAGAATTTTTTCACTCATGTGAAGACGTCAAGTCATGCCGGTGGAGAGCTACAAATTTTGTCCTTTACTCAGCACTCAGGGTCATTGAGCAGTAAGGGATCTTCTTCGTGTCACCTTCTGCGACACGGGATCTCTGTTTATATGGTCCCCACATCCCACAGTGGGATTCGACTCCTTACTTTGTGACTCAACGGCAGGCGCTCTAACCACTGCACCATGCGGGCGACATAAAAGTTAAACATATCTTAAGTCCGTTTAAAAAGTTTGTCTGATTTATGTAATTGAAAAATTAACGAGTTTGGTTTCAATGAGATATGTTGATTTGATATTTTATTTTTTTTTCTCGTAAATTTCAATCGTCAAAATTAAATAATTTAAATTTATTAAAGTTTATGAAGGTATAAACTGAGTTTATACCAGGTAAACAAATAAACACTTTCATTTTCCTTAATGAGGCCCCGTAGTGGAAAATTTCCCCGTCGGGCGCCCCATAGATGACCAAAGTTTCGGAGGGAAAATACCCAGCCTCTTTCTGATAATGACGCTATGGCTGGCAGCATCGTGAATCTGTAATTTTACAAAGCTATTATAACATTTATTTACTTTCCATTTGAATTATATTCTTGGATATTTCATTACGCAGACATACTGCTTATACTGGATTTACTACACGTGTTTACCATGCGGTAGTGTTTTTGTTATGAATTATTGATCCGTGCCTTTGGACTTTGACCCCGCCATGAATCGTACGAGATCGAGATCCAGGGTTCGTAGGACAGAATCTGTTGTCGATCCTAACAACTGGACAGTTGATAAATTGAAATATGAACTAAAACTTTGCGGTATAGATATTAAACATGCTATACCTCATAAAATATTAGTTAAACTGTGGTTAGATATCAAAGAAAAGAAAGACAGGGGCACCGATGGGGAAACAGAACATAGTGAATTGGCTCATAATATACCAAGCGCGGTAAGGAACGAAGACAGAAACTTAGTACAACAGTGTACTAATACCACTGAACGTGTATACGAAGTACCCGCTTCATCCATTGCTGATACTTCTGTGATAACCCATGTCAGGGCCTCATCGTACACTGACGGAAATGCGGTGCCCGAAAACGCGCATGCGCCAACGAGACCAAACATCACTGTTCCGGAGAAAAACGTAAACAATGAAAACTCAGTCTTGATGGCTACTGCCGTAGCATTACAGGAGACAGTGAAACTAATCCAGCAGTCAACTAAAGATAAAGAAGAAGAAGATTACTCGTTACGCAACTTCTACGAGAACCGAAGCAGTGCAACTTTCGCGGCCGGATCAGCAGATCAATTAACACAGACCCAAATGCAGCCGAATTTATTCAAAAGTACCATGAAGGAAACGAGTACGAGTGGCGTCCCATCCTCGGACTTGCAACATGTCATGGCAGTATCACCAACGATACGGAAAGAAATAATATCGGGTAAGGACGTTAACATGTGTAAACTTCTATTATCAAATTATATTGCCCCAAAAACCAAGAAAGATGAAGAGAAGGATGAGCGTTTGAACAGAACTTTATCCATCGGCGAATTTGTTAAGGCCTTTACAATTTATAAATCCATCATGGTCGAAACACTTCCGCAAAGGAGTAGAGAATTAGACGGATATCTGTCCCATATCATTGATGTGTATTCTACTTGGGGGCAACAATTTTACGAATATCACAAGTTGTTCTCTGCCAAAGCCTCAACAGCTCTATTACAGTATCATATTAAGGTAGACTGGGCATTGGGAGACCCTGACCTGTTAATGAGAGTCTGTGCAGGATCAAGTGTAACAAAGTGTGAAAGATGTGGTTCGACAGTACATAGCACACTTATGTGTAATGTTAAAGAACAGAAAGTTCAAAGAAAAATAGACAGAGAAGTCGACATGCACGGAAGAAGTAGACGATATCACCAGGGAAAGGAACTGTGCAACAACTATAACAGTGAAAGAGGCTGCTTTAGAACAGAATGCAAGTTCCAGCATGTCTGTTTTATATGCTACCAGGCTCATAGTGTGACGAAATGTAGAAAAAAGAAAACCGAAAGTTCACCTCAAGCCAGTGGTAAGAATACAGAATTACCACCTGCAAAATGACTAGATTTCAAAGTGTCTACACCAATAAATATTCCTCGTTTAGACAGTGAATTACACAATCATCCTGATAAAACTTTTGTAAATTATCTGATAGACAGTCTAACCAATGGTTTTGACATTCTTATAAATGAAGAAGAAATTCATACCAGTAAAGAATGTAGGAATCTGAAATCAGCTCGTGAAGACCCTCAGACAGTTGATAGTCTCATAAGGGCCGAAGTGGAGAAAGGTTTTGTTATAGGCCCTTTTACATCCTCTCCATTCAAGATACATCGAATTAGCCCAGTGGGTATAGCTGTTGGAAAATACTCAGGAAAGAAAAGGCTAATTTTAGATTTATCGTCACCCCATAACGACCCCAATCATGAGAGCATCAACAGTTTAATCGACAAAGAAAAATGCTCACTTTCGTACGTTAAAATTGATGATGCTATTCAACACATTCAAGAATATGGAAAGGGATCAATTTTATGTAAAACCGACATTCAAGACGCTTTCAAGCAAATTCCTGTGTTACCGGAACAGTGGCAATTTCTGGGTTTTAAATGGGACAAGAACTACTACTTTTGTGTTAGATTACCATTTGGATCTCGATCAAGCCCAAGGATTTTTGATAACCTTTCTCAAGCAGTGTGTTGGATCGCACAGCACAACTATGGAATACATACAATTTTGCATTTGTTGGATGATTTTCTTACAATTGACAGGCCCTCAGGTGATGGAGAAAGAACTATGTTGATATTAAAAATGATTTTCAAGAGGCTTGGAATTCCATTATCGGAGAAAAAGACCGAAGGTCCATCAACTCGACTTACTTATCTAGGGATCATATTGGATACAGAAAAAATGCAAGCTATCTTACCAGAAGAGAAAGTACAGCGTATTGCAAAATTTATTCATGAACTTTTAAGGAAAAAGTCATGCTCAAAATTGGAACTTTTACAATTGTTGGGGCACTTTAATTTTGCAACTAGAGTGATAGTACCAGGACGTACATTTGTAAGTTATCTTATAAGTCTATCAACTACAGTGAAGGAATTGCACCATTATGTTATACTTAAATCAAGAGTGCATAAATGACTTGAAAATGTGGCTTACTTTTTTATCCGACTGGAATGGGGTTTCACTTTTCTATGAGCGATATCTTACTTCTAATGCAGACCTTCATCTTTACACGGACGCGGCTTCGAATTCAGGTTTTGGAGGATACTTCGATGGAAAATGGTTCAGCGAACCTTGGCCACACAACTTGATGGAAACAACAGAGGCAAAAATGTCCATGGCATTCATGGAACTCTATCCTATAGTCGTGGCAGCAATTCTTTGGGGACACAGTTGGAAAGGGAAACGAATTCAGTTCATGTGTGATAATGAAGCAGTGGTTAAAATCATACAAAAGGGACGATCCAAAGAAACATATATTATGAAACTAATGCGTAGTTTAGTTATGTGTTCTGTACAAAATAATTTTGTAATTTATAGCAAACATGTTCCAGGTATTTTCAATGAAATAGCTGACGCTCTTTCTCGTTTTCAGTTTCAGCGATTTCGCAATCTAGCTCCACAGGCAGACCAGAATCCAACCAAGTGTCCCCCGTTACACCAAGTTTTATGGGACTTCAAGCCGTTGTGAACAAACTTTGGGATAGAGCTATTGGTGACAAGACCAGACGTCAATACCAGATTGGCTTCCAGAATTTCTTAAGATTTGTAACGTTGATGAATTTAACTTTCTATAATGGCCTGCCTATCGTGTGTGAAAAAGTGTTTACACAATATGTCAGTTATTGTCATTCAGAGCTGCAACTAAGTTATTCAACTATCAAACTATATTTAAGTGGCATACGATACATATATCTTCGGATGGGTGGTTTTAACCCCTTAGAAAGTAATGGGAAACCACTACAAGGTTTACAAACCATTTTGTCAGGAATTAAGAAATCACAATGTAATAGAGACAAAAGAATTCGATTGCCTATTACCATAGATATTTTAACAAATTTGTGTTTGTTGCTTGATCAAGGACTTTTTGATGAATTTACAGATAGTATGCTTAAATCTGTTTGTACTTTAGCTTTTTTCGGTTTCTTAAGATGTGGAGAATTTACCATTGATGACAAATTTGTTGCAGCAAATCATTTATGTATAGATGATTTAAAAATTTTTGAAGATCATTTGGTTCTGACTCTCAAAAGATCTAAGACAGATCCTTTTAGGAATGGCGTTTCCATTCCAATTTTTGCTAATCAAACTATTGTATGCCCAGTGAAAGCTATGAACAAATACTTAAAAAAGAGAAGCATTAGGGCAGTTCAGGAGGAACCATTGTTTATACAAAGTGACAATAGTGCTTTATCTCGTAATGTTTTTATCCAGAAAATGAAAATTATGTTAGATAAACTTGGATTAGAAAGTAAAAATTACAATGGTCACTCTTTTAGAATAGGGGCTGCAACCACAGGGTCAAAAGTAAGATTGGAAGATCATTTGTTAAAGACCCTTGGTCGATGGTCATCCGACTGTTACACAACATATATTCAAACCCCTTTAGAGATTATTAAAGATGCTCAGATAGCTATGTCAAAGGATAAAAGATCGTAAATGTTTTGTGTGTACTCAAATGTATATATCATGTATATATGTAGATTTTTTTTTTCCCTTTCCTTCTTTCCTTTCGTTTTGTTAAAGAGGAAATGGAGCTACAATGTATTTTAGTTTGTACATGTATAAAATATTGACAGTGCACAATGCAATTAACTTTAGCTATGGATTGAAGTATGTTTTCCAAGTATTGATTTCATGCTACAGAATTACATGTTTACAACACACACAGCAAGTATGGCGTACCTTCTAAAAATAATACAAGTGTTTCATTACATCAAGTAATTAAGTACTTCATTACATACAGATATGCTGACTCACATTTACACAAGTATTTACATACTGCACATATTCCTTGTGTGCTTACGCACAATTACATCAAGTACTTACGTACTTTCACGATTCCTTATGTGCTTACGCACATTTACACAAGTACTTACGTACTTTACATATTCCTTTATGTGCTTACGCACAATTACATCAAGTACTTACGTACTTTCACAGATTCATTAATGTGCTTACGCACATTTACACAAGTACTTACGTACTTCACATATTCCTTAATGTGCTTACGCACAATTACATCAAGTACTTACGTACTTTCACAGATTCATTAATGTGCTTACGCACATTTACACAAGTACTTACGTACTTAACATATTCCTTAATGTGCTTACGCACAAATACATCAAGTACTTACATACTTTCACAGGTTCTATGTGCTTACACAAAAGTATGTCTCTTCATTCTTATGTATTTATGTACATTACATAAAGTAAGCATATTACCAAATAATACACGTAAACTTACCAAATACATAACAGGCATAGTTTGAAATATTTCATTTGTCTTTACTGTTGACATGGAATGTTGTTTATTATATGAAACTTTATGACGTATTGCATGGAATTTAAATATATTGGTATAGTTAGTCATGCATACTTAAGCAACAGTTTTAGGAGAGTCAATTACTATATCATCTTGGGGACAACAGCTGACACTGTTTTTGGACTATTCATAAAAAATTATAGTAAAATTTTTTATTTCTTATCCCCAAGATTTAAGGGGATGTTAGTTTGCTTATGTTTTATGTAGTTGCATATGTATTAATTAGCAAATTTATGTTTTAGCAGTTCTCTTTAATGGTTGTCAGTTGTTGATCCCAAGTGCCAACATTTAGAATGTTTTTTGTAATAAAATATAAACTAATTTACATATTTGTTTTCTTTGGTATAAATTAAAGTTTATGAAGGTATAAACTGAGTTTATACCAGGTAAACAAATAAACACTTTCATTTTCCTTAATGAGGCCCCGTAGTGGAAAATTTCCCCGTCGGGCGCCCCATAGATGACCAAAGTTTCGGAGGGAAAATACCCAGCCTCTTTCTGATAATGACGCTATGGCTGGCAGCATCGTGAATCTGTAATTTTACAAAGCTATCCACCACCTTCCCCGCCACTCTCCAAAAACTGTTTCCCATGGGGTTAACAATTAGATTATGTTTATTCAAATTGGACTATTCATAAAAAATTGTAGTAAAATTTTTTATTTCTTATCCCCAAGATTTAAGGGGATGTTAGTTTGCTTATGTTTTATGTAGTTGCATATGTATTAATTAGCAAATTTATGTTTTAGCAGTTCTCTTTAATGGTTGTCAGTTGTTGATCCCAAGTGCCAACATTTAGAATGTTTTTTGTAATAAAATATAAACTAATTTACATATTTGTTTTCTTTGGTATAAATTATGAACTTGGTTTAACTTAATTTTTTGTAAACCCGATACATACTTTGTCGTGCACAGTGGCACGTTGATTGAAATGTTTGTTAGAGGTTATGTATATTTCAATATATTTGATCGGCTAGATCCGCAATCCAAAACTTTATTTAAGGACAGTAGTGTACACTTCTGTGTTTGCTTCATGTTTGTACCGTGTTTCCTTTGTTGGTTATCAAAAGAACGATATTGGAATCTATTAAGCTAACGTCACCCTGGTCACGACACTTAAAATTTTTTTTAAATCAAGCGATTTCTGAATTTTTTTTTAAAAACTAAAGTTAAAGTATTGATGCCCGTTTTTAATTGTTAATGATTACACAATGCTCTCCACAACTGATATTTTTTACTCTCCTGAATTTGGCATAACAAGCCCAGGTGATTGTTTCATTTAAAAATTGTGCATGATTGTAGTGTTCTTTTGTCCCAGCTCGATAGGCGGAGTTATAGAAAAGTGTGGGTTATGTACAGAAAACCCACACTTTTAACAAAAGCAATCAAACCCAAGTATGTAGTAGTTACCCCATATCATACTGTTGGTTATGTGTAGATACCCGATGGGCGTGGTCATAAGGACACGAGGGAGCGTAGCTCCCGAGTTGTCATTATGACCACGCCCATCGGGTATCTACACATAATCAACAGTGTGATATGGGGTAAATGACTTGTACCATAGTTTTCAAAAATCATTCATATGTAAGTCAGCTTTGGAATCGGTCGGACTGGTTCACGTGATTGAAACATTAAGTGTTTGGTTTCAAAGATGCATTTGGATTTTATATGATTTTACGCTCCTTCGTGTCCTTCTGACCACGTCATTGGAATATAGGGTAAGTGATTTGTATATAATACTTTTCAAATTTTGCTACAAATTTTGCCCTACACTCAAGTACATCGAGTAGTGAGGGATCTTCTTCCTGTCAACACCTTCTGCGACATGGTACCTCTTTGTATACTTAATGGGTCTCCACGTCCCACAGTGGGATTCAACTCCTTATTTCGTGACTAGGGCAGGCGCTTTAACCACTGGGCCACGCAAGCGACATAAAAATTAAACATATCTAGGCCCGTTTAAAAAGTTTGATTTATGTAATTGAAAAAATAACGAGTTTGGTTTCAATGATATATGTTAAATTTATATGATTTTTTTTCTCGTCAATTTCAATCGTCAAAATTACATACTTGTAATTTGAATTTATCATGAACTTGGTTTAACTTAAATTTTTGTAAACCTGATACAAACTTTGCCGTGCACAGTGGTACGTTGATTGAAATGTTTGTTAGAGGTTATGTATATTTCAATTTAATGAAAATTAGATCTTTAATCGGCTACATCCGCAATCTAAAAGGTTATTTAAGTACAGTAGTGTACACTTGTTTTTACGTTAAGTATGTACCGTGTTTCCTTTGTTGGTTATCAAAAGATCTACTAAGCTAACGTCACCCTGGTCATTACACTATTTTAAAAAATGTTTAAAAAATCAAGCGATTTCTGAAGGTTTTTTTTTTCTTCACTTTTAACTAAAGTTAAAGTACTAATGACCGTTTTTAACTGTTATTTATTACAAAATGCTGTATACAATTGAAAATTTTTACTCCTTTTTACTCTCCTAAATTTGGTATAACAAGCCCGTATGATTGTTTCATTTAAAAACCGTGCATGATCGTTTTATAAATAGTTCTTTTGTCCCGACTCGATGGGCGGAGTTATAGAAAAGTGTGGGTTATGTACAGAAAACCCACACTTTTAACAAAAGAAATCACACCTAACTATGGTACAAGGTACAAGTAGCTGTATCTATATTTAGACATAACGAGGGTATTTGAATGTCCTTCTCGATATATGGGGAATAATCGCGAGTTTCTGCAACACCCTCTTTCATTCAGTGGTATTAGAGGAGATGCGGATAAGAAATGGGTACCCCATAGATGTGAATGAAAAAATCATCGAATAGGGTACAATTTTAAGACGTGTATTAAAAATAATGAATGAATATGCTAAAAACTCATCGACTCACTGCTTCGATGCTCTTTCAAAGAATGCCTGCACCGGAAATGACACTTGGAAACTAAATAATTGAGCCGGAGGAAGGCGAATCTGCATCTTCCAGATCAATTTCTATGGAAGTATGGAGAGTGTTAAAAATACAGTTTTACATTACGATCGTAATGATAAAATAAACTATACTCTGGTCTATATAAAGTTTAGAAATGTATTTATTAAGAAATGGGTACATAAAAATGCACAGTGGTGATTATTTTCAGGTGATGATGGTAATATGAACGTGTGGACGGTCGAAAAGGGGGGGGGTTATGTAATAGTTACCGTATAAGTTTTTATTGGTTTTCTCCAGATACCCTATAGAGAGGTTAAAAGGTCACGAGAAGACGCAGCCTTCGAGTGACCTTTTAACCTCTCTATAGGTATCTGGAGAAAACCAATAAAAACTTATACGGTAAGTCACATGTACCATAGCACTCTCAGATTTACTAATATGACAGGGAGATGATGAACAAGTTCCAAAAACATTTCCTAATATGGTTTGTCACCTGACATAGTTATCGTAGCGAGTGCTATACATTGTTCATGTATATTACATTTTATTGCGCATTTTGCGCACTTCCAGTCATAAGGCGAAAATGGACGAACGTGATGCAAGGAGCATGGATCTTGATTTAATTTCTTGAACTGCTGCAAAATTCACAAATCACAGATAGGCCAGTTGATAGAGGACGAAGTAAAAGTGTTTGATGGTATTTGGGATTTATCTCTTACTCAAGCGGATTTTCATTTGACCCAAGAGCCGGTTACACCCGAGAATGTTATACAGCAGTTGGACCGTTCTGACGATTGAAGTAGCGATCTGCGCGTAAATTAGGTACCGGAAGTGAAATTCCCGAACTTGAGAATTTAACCGAACCTGCACTCATTAAAAAGTATAGCTATGGGTAAAGTTGTACATGTTATGTGTCGGAATACTAAGGTACTTTCGGGAGTGTGGCATACACGAAAATTTCTATGGAAGTTTTTAAACTGATTGTAAAGATATCATCTCTGGTTAAAAGATATGGACCTAATTCTTTTTTGTTTTTATTGCCAATATATTATGTACACATGTGTATGTACCTGACACATTATTAAAGATTGAAAATAAAGTTTTGTTTTGTATGCAATTGAAGGCTCCGCCTATAGGTTATGAAGGCTCCGCCCATGGGTTATGGTGTAGATAACCCACAGATAAAACAATAGAAAAAATGGCGACCTATGGTACATTATAATGTTTAAATCTTTCATAGGACAGTAAGGCAACCAAAGAGAGGAAGACCTAAGAGTGGGGAGACTGGCAATACGTATATGGAAGATATGGCCACAAGAGGGCACAGTCTCTCTATCAGAAAAAATCTACCTTATTTAAGAAGGTGAGTGTATAAAGTGTATCAAATATATAATTAAGCCATAAAATAACTGTAAGGTCTATCTAATAAAAAATGGAGAAAGTTATACCTGCTTCTCCATCATCCATTTCTTCTCTCAGCTGCATCAACTGCAGCTCTGTTTCTATAATTTTGTCTTGCTAATTACTGTTGTAAGAGTGTCTGTCCTCAGGGGTGATAAATATAGGAACCAGACATTTCTGTTGACATACGTTGTTACTTTCTGCACAGCATTTTATGAAATCTATTAAATTAGATTTGCAATTGGAGGAAAAATTCACGATGTCATCGTATAAATATTTTCCTAAATGCAACAGGGATGTCTGTCCTGAAATGGTGTGCTCAAGTACTCGGAGTTCCTGAGCTCTGTCCTCCAGTTCTTGATCCCCAAGTCCACATTGGTGTGATTGTGTCCGTTTTCTCTTCATGTACACCGAAGACGGTGTAGATGTTTTCACGAATTTTTCATGAAAATATTTGTAAAAATAAGCTAATTTTATGTGAATCGTATAATTAAATAAAAATTAAGAAATTGCAAAAATTTTATTCATTTATTTTTTCAGTATATATTTCATTTAACTTATCTTTTAGACAAAGGAACTTCACACTACCACAAAGGCAGAGGTCCTTGTGGTAGTTAAACCCACAAGTGGAAAAAGCAGTCATTGGTGCACCCCACATTTTGAAGAGGTATAATAAAAGACAGCAGGCCTAAATCGTTAATGTAATGTGGGAAAAAATATTCAATATTAGCAATAAAAAGATATATATGGCTTTTCATAACTCATGCATATATTAGTTTTTATTAATTTTTAAAAAAATGTTTTACAGCTGTCAAAATCTGTAACATCTTCCTCTTCTTCTACTACTACTTCTTCGCAATGGACTATTTCACAACCTACCCCTTCTAACTCTTCACCTGCACCCCCTCTGCCAATTCCTCTGATACTGAATCTACATCTGAAATTCAGCCTGTGAATTACCTCTCCCTACAACCTTCTACTTCCTTTTCCTCACCACCCCCGACTAACAAAAAAAGAAGACCTTCGACTACAACTTCTAATGCTGCAGCTTCATCATCGACCAAAAAAAAAAAAAGACAAGGGCTAGAGAAACCGTGCAACGTGTGTTTATCAGAGGAGGAGAAGGGCTACTGGATGGGTTGTGATCACAAATCCAAGAAGTGCCAGTTCTGGGTGCATGACAGATGTCTGGGATTTTCTTTTAAAGAAAGTTGTTTTTAAATGCCCAGCACATATGTGAAATATAGTAGTATGAAATAAATTATCAATTGCAAATAATTCACTTTCCCTAGTTTATCCAGATTCCTGCATGCCTGGTTCCAATGTACACATTTTGGTGCACCAGGGGGTAGCCATCGTTTTGTTTCCTTGTTTCTGGATTCCAAAATAAAGTCTCCACCTTCTCCTTTACCGTGATGTCCTGATTTTACAATGATTTTTTTTCAAATACATTTAGCTTGCATTACTCTATTTATAATCTGTGTTTGATGTTGTTAAGTTAACTTACGAGTCATAGATTCGTTCTCTTTTATAAAACTAAGAACTTCAGATGGAGCGCTTAGTCTCATGATGGAGTCCAGGACTTCTATCTGCTGATAGTTAAATTTATTTTGTCCAAGAAATAAAGGCGCAAATTTAATTCTCCCCGCCATCATAACTTGAGTGTTGTTTCTACGTACACCCACTCGAAACATGTGCAGGACAAGGATGTAGTAAAAACAACTTCTTGGACAAATCTGCAAATAAGAATAAGTTTGATAATTAAATAAGTTGTTATTTTCATAGACTATATTTATAATGGTATGAAGCAAAAACATATTGAAATTACCTGTAATTACAGTCTTTGACTGAAGAGCACCATTGGAAGTATCCTAGGGATGATGGGGAATCGCCCGATGAAATACAATCCCTAACATAGGGAGTGAATATTTCATCTCCTTCATTAGTAAAAAGCTTTCATGTTTATATCACAGCATATGCATTTTCTAAAAAAAAAATTATTCTATAAATTTATCTTGGTAATTTTTAAAAGATGTTTGTACAAATACCTGTGCCATATAGTAGTATTTCCACGAACTGGAAAGCTGTGTGGTGGTCGCTGGTATCATGGCATACGTTTAAAGCTTTGGCTGTGCGGTAACCCAGCATCTTGGCCAAATTTTCCCCAAAGATATCCCATACCAATTTTATGATGGCTGCAATATTTTAAAATATTAATGATGTAATCATATCATATATTTAAAATAATGTTATATTGTATGATTTTCAAAAATACATTTCGTCATGATTATTTCAAAATGACCAAGTCCTGGAGCGAGGAGGATGTCTTGAAGATCTTGTTCTTGCTCTATAACTTGAGTTAAGGCAGGCCATCACACCCAACTATGGTCCATTTCCTGGTCTCCCCAGTGGTCTCTGCCTTGATCACTGCAAGGATTTCCTTAACAGCTTCGTACGAACAAGGTTTTTTTGCAACTGGATTGCCCATGACGATTTTCGGCTTACCTGGATATTATTTTATAGATTTATCTAGGTAATCTTTAAAAGATGTTCATAAAATTACCTGTTCCATAAAGAAGTATTTCCATGATTATTTTTGGCTTACCTTGGTGGTTGTGCTCTATGAAGCTGTATGGGTCCTCTTGTACTCTTGATGTTACATTTGGTAAGTGTTCCTCCTTTCGTTTTCTGCCTCTGACGCCCTCCTCGTTGCTGTCTGTTGGTCCAGTCAGTCCATCCATGTGGTTGTTGTATACTTTCTTTAATCTTTCCTCGACAAATTGCAAACGTAAGTTCCGGAATACATCTCCGAAATTATCTAAATAATTTGAACCAGAAGTCTCTGTCGAAACTGTAGCTCTACTGGTTTGTACTTATCAAAAACCATTGCACTATTTTATGTATCTTTGTGAAGTCTACTTGTGTGCCAACTTATTTTGAAATCAGACAAAAACTGTAGAAGGAGTAGTGCTTTTAAGGAATTCCACAGAAAATTCTATTTTGAGTAACCATAGCAATACCGTTCATCGAAATCAAAAACCGATGCACTATTCTATGTATCTTAGTGTAGTCTACTTGTGTGCCAAGTTATATTGAAATCAGACCAAAACTGTAGAAGGAGTAGCGTTTTAAAAGAATTTCACAGAAAATTCTATTTTTAGTAACCATGGCAACACCGTTCATCTAAATCAAAAACCAATGCACTATTCTATGTATCTAAGTGTAGTCTACTTGTGTGCCAAGTTATACTGAAATCAGACAAAAACTGTAGAAGGAGTAGCGTTTTTAAGGAATTTTACAGAAAATTTTATTTTTAGTAACCATGGCAACACCTTTCATCGAAATCAAAAACCGATGCACTATTCTATGTATCTTAGTGTAGTCTACTTGTCTGCCAAGTTATATTGAAATTAGACAAAAACTGTAGAAGGAGTAGCATTTTTAAGGAATTTCACAAAAAATTCTATTTTTAGTAACCATGGCAACAACCTTCATCAAAATCAAAAACCAATGCACTATTCTATGTATCTTAGTGTAGTTTACTTGTGTGCCAAGTTATATTGAAATCAGACCAAAACTGTAGAAGGAGTAGCGTTTTAAAGGAATTTCACAGAAAATTCTATTTTTAGTAACCATGGCAACACTCTTCATTGAAATCAAAAACCGATGCACTATTCTATGTATCTTAGTGTTGTCTACTTGTGTACCAAGTTATACTGAAATCAGACAAAAACTGTAGAAGGAGTAGCATTTTTAAGGAATTTCACAGAAAATTCTATTTTTAGTAACCATGGCAACACCATTCATCGAAATCAAAAACCGATGCACTATTCTATGTATCTTAGTGTAGTCTACTTGTGTGCCAAGTTATACTGAAATCAGACCAAAACTGTAGAAGGAGTAGCGTTTTTAAGGAATTTTACAGAAAATTTTATTTTTAGTAACCATGGCAACACCTTTCATCGAAATCAAAAGCCGATGCACTATTCTATGTATCTTAGTGTAGTCTACTTGTCTGCCAAGTTATATTGAAATTAGACAAAAACTGTAGAAGGAGTAGCATTTTTAAGGAATTTCACAAAAAATTCTATTTTTAGTAACCATGGCAACAACCTTCATCAAAATCAAAAACCAATGCACTATTCTATGTATCTTAGTGTAGTTTACTTGTATGCCAAGTTATATTGAAATCAGACCAAAACTGTAGAAGGAGTAGCGTTTTAAAGGAATTTCACAGAAAATTCTATTTTTAGTAACCATGGCAACACCCTTCATTGAAATCAAAAACCGATGCACTATTCTATGTATCTTAGTGTTGTCTACTTGTGTACCAAGTTATACTGAAATCAGACAAAAACTGTAAAAGGAGTAGCATTTTTAAGGAATTTCACAGAAAATTCTATTTTTAGTAACCATGGCAACACCATTCATCGAAATCAAAAACCGATGCACTATTCTATGTATCATAGTGTAGTCTACTTGTGTGCCAAGTTATACTGAAATCAGACCAAAACTGTAGAAGGAGTAGCGTTTTAAAGGAATTTCACAGAAAATTCTATTTTTAGTAACCATGGCAACACCATTCATCGAAATCAAAAATCGATGCACTATTCTATGTATCTTAGTGTAGTCTACTTGTGTGCCAAGTTATATTGAAATCAGACCAAAACTGTAGAAGGAGTAGCATTTTTAAGGAATTTCACAGAAAATTCTATTTTTAGTAACCATGGCAACATCATTCATCGAAATCAAAAACCGATGCATTATTCTATGTATCTTAGTGTAGTCTACTTGTGTGCCAAGTTATACTGAAATCAAACTAAAATTGTAGGAGGAGTAGCGTTTTGAAAAATTGTTTACAGACGGACAGACAGACAGACGGACGGACGCCGGACGCATTACTATCGCATAAGCTCTTCTGGTCTCTGACCAGTAGAGCTAAAAATTGCTATTTCTTGCTAATTTTTGAAGATAGGTTTTTTTGGATAGAGCCATTGTCTAGGTGAGAGAAGGGGGTTTTGTTGTAATTAGGATTCATTATGAGGAAATAAATGAACTATGGTGGTGATTGCTGATAAAATAGTTTTATTCTCTTAATATACACGCCATCTCCATGTCAGAATCTGATTGTTGTCAAAGAACGTGAAAACGTCCTCCACACCACTGATGGATATTGGATCCCCTCTCGCAGGGCTATCCAAGACACTATGGACTAGTAACTACCACCTGGACTTGCAATCGAATTCAAAGTACAAATAGATCTACTTCCTGAGAAGTTATAAGATAATAGATTTCTACTAAATGTCAAAGGCAAAATTAGGTTGGATGTTACGAGTGAATAGATTTGCTCTACTGCAAAAATGAAGGCTGCCGTCTGTTTTTCAGTTGGATTTTTCTACCCGATATGACAGAGAAAATATGTATTACCATATGGTTTCTGTCTGTTAACCATTTTCTGGTGTCTAAAGAAGACAAATATTGTGTGTCTTTGTATTTCAAAGACAGATTTTTACAATCATCCTCAATTGACATTTTTTCCTCTTGTAGTAAAGCCCGCAAAAGTCTCTTCTTGTCCCTGGCGGATATTTTTTTTCTTCGATAAGTCTAACAACTTCCTCAACTGCCTTATCTACAGGTTCGTCAGATATTGTTTTTAAGCACTCTCTGGTACATGTTGTGCAAAGATGGGTCGACTTCTCTGTTAACACTTTATTTTCTATAAGTGCCTGTATTACACTTTTTTATATATATATTTTTTACTGGATATTTTGTATACAGCAGCGCTATTATCGTCGTGTGATTACTGACATGGGGGATATTAATTTGGGTCTGTCCATCCGTCTTTCCGTCTGTCTGTTATGCTTTCGTTTCCACACGGTATTTCGAGAACCCTTTCAGCTTTCGCGGTGAAATTTTGCATAGCAACTCCCTACAGACTTAAAAAGAACCCTATTGATTTTGAGGTCAATAGGTCAAAGGTCAATGTAATAAATTCGTAAATTCTGTCCATTATAACACTTTCGTTTCCGCGCGATATCTCGATAACCTTTTGAGCTTTTTCAATGCAATTCTACATAACAACTCCCTGTTGACTAAGGAAGACCCCTATTGATTTTGAGGTCAAAAGGTCAATGTTCAAGGTCCGTAAATTTATACATTCTGTCTATGTGTAACACTATCGTTTCCGGGCGGTATTTCAAGAAGATTTTTGAGCTTTTGCAACGTAATTTTATACCAAAACTCCCTAGAGGGGTGAACCCCTCTCAGTGTCACGCCCCGTTTGTTTTTTTTAGTATTTATAATATTACACTTCGCTATTTTTAGCACAGGGGCATGAGGAGAGTTATTACGTATAATACAGGTTCTCGGCGGACTTTATATTCTTATTACATCTATTAGAACTGTTTAATAAAGGCTAAATTAGACACCATGCATAGTGTAAAATTTTGACAATATCGAACGTGAATATATACATGTTTGTGAATTCATGTTTGCATAGAATTTCCGCTATTTGAAAGCGGTTTCGAGGTATAGTGGTATGTCCTCACTTCACATGTGAGAGGTCCCGAGATCGAATCCCGGACGGTCTATTTTATTTTTTTTCCGCAATACTTTTATTTTACTAAATGATAGTATTCAGCATGTGAAATAAAAAAGTTGTGAGGTCTGGCTTGTACAAACTCATAAAATCATCATTACAGTGTGATAAATATTCTATATAAAAAGAATATTCTATACCCATAATAAAGAATAAGAAATCAAATCTTTATATCAATACTGATATATTTTATTTGCTTCAGTATACATGTATACATTTAATAATTCTACAATTCAGTCAGGGGGATCCGACTCCCCCGAATTGCGCATGAGTTACTTTTTCCCTAAACGGGGGACACAAGTTCTCTGAATTAGCTTCTTTATTCAAGAGTAAATCTATTTTAAGGTTGTACACTAAACCCAAATATGTCGTTTTATCTATTTATGATAGGTTTAAATACCTATATAGCAAGGCCGTAACTAGGCTATAAGTTTGAGTGAGGCAAGGATGCTGGGCATTCCTAGTCCCAGACGGTACAAGGGTAGTCCCTTATGGCCAGTGATGGGGTTTCCAGGGGGAAGGGGGGTCCTGAAACCTGGATATTAGAAAATAAAATATTTAATGTTTAAATTACATTTTGATTTGTCGCCCGCATTGCACAATAATTAGAGTGTATGCTTTCGAGTCGCAACCTATGGAGTTGATCCTTACGTCGCAGGTTCGAATTCCACTGCGGGATGTAGACTAGAGACCGGTCCTTCGGATGAGACGTATAAACAGAGGTCCTATGTAGGTGATATGGCACAAAAATTTCTCACTGTTTAATCATCTTCATTGACCCTGTAAGTCCAGTACAAATTTAAAACTTGCAGCCCTCCACGGGAAGTATTGATGTCTCAATATGAGTGAGAAATTTTTAGAAGGGATGTTAAACAATCAAATAATTTACAAAACAAACATTTTGAATCATATTTTACATGAATTTTAACTGAAAATGTGGCTTCTGGTGAAATGAATGATTTACAGAAATTGAGACAAAAAAGGAAAATATTAATTTAGCATAAAGACACACATAATTGATAAGTTCAATGCATATAAATTTTTGACTTCATAAAAATCGAAAAATTTAGTGAGGCATTTGCCTCACTTGCCTCAATAGTAGTTACGGCCTTGTATAGCTAAGCCTAACAAGAAATCTGTGAGCCAATGCTCACTAGTAATACCCCCGCTCTGATGTACATAAGCACTATCATGTTAAAATACACAAGTTCAATTACAGGCAGATGCACAGAAAAATATGAAGTTGACATCAGATTCATATCAAAATAAATACCACCATATGGCATACCTCAACAAAGAGTGTAATAAAATTTCAAGCATCCGCTATAAATAGCTAATGAGAAAACTGCGACAAAGATTTGTAATATATGAAACGGACAGACGCACAGACAAACAGGATATTGATATCCGAGATGAGCGAAAATATATCCCACCATATGGCATGCCTCAGAGAAGATTGTGTTAAAATTTCAAGCATCTATAATGAGTAGTTGCTGAGAAAACTGCGACAAAAATGTGTTATGTATGAAATGGACAGACGCACAGACAAACAGGAAGTTGACATCAGATTTGAACGAAAATGTATCCCACCATATGGAATTCCTCAGAGAAGATTGTGTTAAAATTTCAAGCATCTATGATGAGTAGTTGCTGAGAAAACTGCGACAAAAATTTGTTATGTATGAAATGGACAGACGCACAGACAAACAGGAAGTTGACATCGGATTTAAACGAAAATGTATCCCACCATATGGCATGCCTCAGAGAAGATTGTGTTAAAATTTCAAGCATCTACGATGAGTAGTTGCTGAGAAAACTACGACGAAAATTTGTTATGTATGAAACAGATAGACGCACAGACAAACAGGAAGTTGACATCGGATTTAAACGAAAATGTATCCCACCATATGGCATGCCTCAGAGAAGATTGTGTTAAAATTTCAAGCATCTACGATGAGTAGTTGCTGAGTAAACTGCGACGAAAATTTGTTATGTATGAAACGGACAGACGCACAGACAAACAGGAAGTTGACATCAGATTTGAACGAAAATGAATCCCATCAAATGGCATGTCTCAGAGAAGGTGCGCTAAAATTTCAAGCATCTACGATGAGTAGTTGCTGAGAAAAATGCGACGAAAATTTGTTTCGGACGGACACACAGACAGACAGACAGACAGACGGACAGACACACAAGGGTAAAACAGTAGACCCCCCTCTCCTTCGAAGCGGGGGTATAAAAATAGATATATAGCTATATATAGTAATTTGCCTGGACCTGTACATGGTATATGTACACCCAAAGACACAGAAGCATGGAAATCTCTCAATCATAACAAATTACGTAAAGCAGAGAGGGAGGAGTAATCTATATTTATTAGCAAGAATACAAGTCGTAGGACACCCAATCAAAAAACAGTAGGTGGGGCATTTGGAAACATGCGATACGTCAATGACTCACACATTTAGATATCCAGTATGTCTATAGAACCTGATCAAATCACTTTGTGATATTTCTTTAATTGCCTGTGTTATTGCTAGCTTCAAATTCTGTCCGACAATTCCATGAAATCTTTTTTGCGATAGGATTTTTTCCATTTTTCCAAAACATTTTCTACGGGATTAAAATCAGGTGAATACGTCGGGAGAAATCCATAATCAATGCCTTTTAGTCCCAAAAACACTCTCTCAGCTTGATTGTGATGAATTGCACAGTTATCGACAATCACAGCATCACCGGGTTAAAAAACTGGTCGGCCATAGTCGTCCTGTCCCAGACTCGCTTCCTGCCAAAAATTCAAATACGTTTCCGTATTCGATGGTCCATCAATGAAATTATAGTAGAGGACACAGTCAACACTTACAAGAAGGTTCAAGGTTAGATTTCGCCCAGCTACCTTCCGACTTCTATGCAGGGTGTACCCTTTTCAGAGTGACCATAATTTCGGTTCGCACATGTTGTTTTAAAACCGCTTTCGTCCATAAACTTTATTTGATGTGGTTGTTTTGTTTGACAGTAGTCAATGTAAGCTTGTGTGTAAAACATATTGCCTTGAGTGAATCGATCACATATGGGGCGTTTCAACCTTTTAAATGTGAAATTTAAATCACGACGCAACGACCTACTGATTGTTCTGACCGTCACATTCCCAGAAACGGGGGAATACTTTTTTAATTTATCTAGTACTTCTCTTCCAGTTACAGATGGCGATTCTTGTTTCAGAAACTGAATCATCCTTACGTCTGGTTCTGTTAGTTTTGGACGCCCTTGAGTGTTTCTCCTTCTCTCTGACAAATCTCCAGTAGACAAATAACGTTTCCAAACATTTGACACCGTTTGCACTACAACCTTAAACTTTTCCGAAACAGCAGTGAATACACCTCTTGCAACCTTGCCGGTAACGCTACTTCCACCTCGTTCAATGACTTCTTGAACAATTAATGCTCTCAGATCTTTGCTTACTCCAACACCATTTGAATATTCTCGTCCTTGTTTGTTTGTTTGTAGTCATTTTCACCTACTGAGAATGTCTGCACTGATGAAAATAAAATTTGACCGCCAAATCGGGGTCAAGGTAATCGTTGTTTTGCTGACACTGAAAATGAATAGATATTATTCTGATGCAATAGAAATACAAATTATTTGTCTGGAAGCTAATGTTTTCAATTTTGTACACGTAAAAACCTGTGTACTGAAGTGAAATAACTTTAGGAAAACGAAAAAAATAGGCATACTAATGATGTTTTTAATATATTCGATCAGTGCATACTATTAGTTCAAGATATATTACTGTAGTCAGCGGCGACTCACACAAAATGTTCCGACGAAAATAGTTCCATCATTAATAAGTAGATACAACATAATTGTTCATGATAAGAATAATGTTGTGTATGTCATACGTAAAAGAAACCAAAATTAATGTTAATTTTTTCTCCAAAGATCACTTTCCCCCCTGAATGCAAATAAAAAATGTTAATATTCCTACGCTCGCTCCCTCCTCAGCTTTTTTTTTAACATGTTTGATAACAGAGAATATCTAGGTCATTCTTCGGTTGATAATTTTTCACTGATGAATTGATTATACTATATCAACAACTGTAGTAAAATCATGTTAATTTTCCGTTAATTATCATATAGTTTCCTCTAAGAGAAAAAAAATAATCATTCTGTGTGTGTAGTATATTAAATGACGGAATTTTCAATCCCTGATCGAACAGATTCCTGCACGTGTGTAGACAAACTACACCATGTACACATAGGGAAAGTACCTATAAAATGTGTAACAAAACCCGAACTAGCCGGGGATTTCTAAACTGACAATCGTTTAATTTTTATTAATCAGAATTTGTATTCATGTGATCTAATTATGAAAAAAAGTTCTGTCTGCCATCGTAACTTTTCTAGCTGTTCGCGGGAGTCCGTTTGATAACTCCATCGCACGTGTATATAGACCAAGGCTAACTGGTCTTGCGGACATAGGTATGTGTACTGTTTGTTAGCATGGTTAGGAGACTGGGTGATTCACGAAATTTACACAAGTTCTATAACTAGACAGTGCAGTTTTATTTTTATAAACGTCATTAAACACTGTTAAACATATTAAATCTAAAAGTCGAATATCTTTGGATATGGGGTAACCCATATCTATTCTTGTTAGAAATAATAATAATTCATAAGACTAAACAAATATTGCAATTCGTTAGATTTATCACACCTTTATTTTAGGAAAATAAATAGATTAAAAAAGAAGCATGAATTGAATACAGTACTTTATCAGTCTTAAAAAAATAACAATTCAATGAAGAGAAAGTCGAGAAAAAAAAGTCCAACGTTAAATTAATATTTAGCTGAGAGTTTCTATTGCTAATTCAATTTCTGTTCAACTTCGTATTATCCGCATTATATAAAAAGCACTGTGCCATATATTTATGAACACACGTCGTTTATAGTAAATTTAGATTAAAAAAAAAATTGTTCGAATTTTATTTCAATCCAACCGATTTTAATGAAAATTGTCTTTAAAATTTATTCCAAAATATTGCAATACAAATTTATATTCTGTCAAACAGTAAAGAAAATGCAATAAGTGGAACACGATTAAATTTTGAAGGTGTCAAAAATCCTCGCAATTTAAAGCGTTATATGGAGAGTGTACATTTTAAAATTATAGCCTACAAGTTAATATCATGTATTATCATTTCAAATCTGCTGTAAGAAACAGATTAAGTTTTATATCAATTGAAACTACATCAAAATTGGAAATTTTGTGTACAAATAACAAATATTGGTCTAGGCTATGAAAACGTAAGAAATTTGTAAAACATATAGTTAAAATTACGATTGATCATAAACTTATGGCACGGTGCTGTAAAAGTATAAGGGTGTACGTCTAAGATCTATAAGTTTAAAAAAATAAAACCGTAGCTCTCCTTGGTAATTAACAGTTAATGTTTTTATAAAGATTAAGCAATTTTTTAAAAAAAATTCAGATGTGTACACCTCCTTACATGTACAAAACCAGTGGCGGATCCAAAAATAGTGGGGGTCTATAAAGGGAGGAAGACCCACCCATCCACCCCCCTTTCTCCCCGAAATAGTAAAAAAAATATCGCATATTTTGGATCTCAAATCTTGGGTTTTACTAACATTAAATGGTAAATTTTGGGAGAATAGGGGGTATGTGCCCCCTGGGCTCCCTCTAAATCCACCAATGAAAATAGCAAGGATTTTTTTTTTGGCCCGCCCACAATTTCTCGGTCAAATAATGTCCTTGCCATTGTTTACGGGAGGACTACACTGTGTTTTTTTTTTCCTTTTCTTGCCGAGTCCGTGCTCAATTTCGTGGTCAAATACAATGAAGCGCATTGAAGTGGTAAAATTTTCCATTTGGACGAAACGTTCTGAGTCATGTTTTGAACGTCAATTATAACATAACGACACGCCCATTTCTTTAGAAACGAGAAAGCAATATTCGTCGTAATGTTTTAGGACACTACACTTTCCGCGACAAGCAACACGAGTTACACTGAAATGAAGATTTTTAAATAAGAAAGAGCTATGTATAAAGTTCCCGCTTATGTAAAACACGCATTGCAACGGTTTTGTTCATTTTATGATTTTATCATGTTGATTGGAGTTACTATAACACATGTATCGGTCGAACACGTGCTTACTCGGTGTTTATGTAGACCGTCAATTTCATTGGCTATTATATTTATAAAATACCTGTTCTACAGGTATTCGATTGAATCATTTGACCGAATTTTTCCTTTCTAAAGAAATGGGCGTGTCTCAAGGTAGCTCAAAACGTTCCATCCAAACAGAAAATTTTACCACTTCAATGCTCTTCATTGTACTGCCATTGTCATTTTGTTTAGAAAAGTATGGAACAGTTACAAGTGGAAGTGGCCCTGGAAAAGTGCGCAAATTTAATATACCTGACAAATTGTGCACTTTAGAAGAACTTAAGTGTGATATCCAATCAAGAATAGAAAGTTTAAGACGGTCTCCTTTCGGAATTCAATATCTGGATGACGATCATGAATACATAATTGCAACAACAGACACTTGCATACAGGAAGCGTTTCGCTGTGCAACACCAGTACAGGGCACTTCAATGCTACGAAAGAAGCTGAAAACGTTTCATGGAAGCTCGCCGGATCCGGTAGAAAAAACTGCACAAACGAAAATTTCAAGTAATTCTCAATTGCAGCCGACATCGTTGTTTCATGAATATGAAAGTGTCGAAAATTTGAAAAGCATTTCCTCAAACCCTATATATAATTCGCCTCTGCAACTCATGATTGACAAACTTGAAGAATCTATTAATGTCAAAACTGTTGAACTCGAAAGTGCCAAAGATCATCTTAATTTTCTAGAGAGAAAATTCTCAAATCCCACAATTAAAAACGATAAATCAAAAGCGCAGTGCGGTCAGTGTCACTTGAGATTAGGCCACACGAAAAGGCACTGCGATTTGGGCAAATGCGAGGGACCAGAAATGTGCAATGATTTAGATAAACATGACAAGGAGAAAAAACAAATAGGAGATGCTGCTTTGTCGGTTAAGAACTTGTCCAGGGAACTTGAAAAGTTGAAGCAAACTCTACTCAATAAAAAACAAACTCACAAAGAAACTTGCGACACTTTTTTCAGCAAAGTGCTGCCTTTTCTTGTTAATACTAATATTGACAAGTACTAACCTGTAGGAATGTATGGATTGCGATCCCTGGCTATGGAAGCCATACATCCAGACATGGCGGTTCTTGAGAAATACTTTCAAGGAGTTGCGCCTAGCGACTTGCAATCCGCAGCTAAGTCATTTCCAACTATCTTAAAATCTGTCTCCATGCAGATGGGGACTAAAAGAGTAGATCCTGTCAGGAAACTGATCGAACAAAATGGTGTCCAGTTCCCAAACTTTTCCACCAATACAACACATACAGCAACTGCAGCGGCAAGTAGTAGTATCCAGGCACCAACACTCCCATTACCATTTGTTCCATATCCACAGCAGTTCATTCCGTTTCCAATTACTTTTCACTGGAATACAAACAGCCCTGGACGTACGAGGGTGATCAAAAAGTTCGCAAACTATCTCTATATCTACAAAACCATAATTCAGATTGGAATGAAATTCGGTACACACATAGCCATGCACAAGTTTTTTAATTAGCATATCCTGAATAAAGGTTTCCTCCTCGTTTGTGACGTCACAATGTGAAAATGACGTCACTATTTAGGTCACTTGTCACGAAAAATGGTTGTCTCAGTCGAACTCGTTCAACAAACGACTGTACAATTTATTGTATATCTTAGAAATCCCTCTACAGTATCATATAATAATTTGTACACAGTTTATTGAGATAAATGATTTCCTATAAATTCAACTAATGATTGGATTAATCGTTTTAGTGAAGGAAGGCTGATGGTCAAATATGATACTTGTCATCTTGCCCAGTGAAAGCAAGTTTGAAAGGATATGTATTTTTAATTAAGCAATTTGCTATCAAAGACCTCCAATTAGCACTTTGAAAAATAGTTGCATATTTGAACAATGATATAAGTATTAAATACCTAAGATATCGTTTACTTTAGATTTTAAACATATTAGATATGATAAAAAGGATGCACCCATTCTCTATCCACCTTGAATAGGCGTCTCTCCTGAGACAGAAGATTTGTGTTTTAATGGTCACCATGCTTATTTTTGGAAAGGATATTATTATCCACCCATTCTGTTGCCGAGATATGACCATTTCTGACAAATGAACTCTTCTTGTCATAAAAATTAACTCACATGGAAAGAAATATAAAACTCGGAAAAAATTTTCAACTTTTGTGACAGAACGCTACGGAGGGGGTCACGTGACCGCCAATATCACGTGATTCGCGCATGCGCAGAACGGTGGTTGATGTGCATTAAAATCGGAGAGGATTAATTTAAAATATAATCAACATTAAAACCAAATATTGTTTCTTGTATGGAAGTTATTCAATTAGTTTGCGATCTTTTTGATCACCCCTCGTACACCTTTCCCCGGAAACAACCAGTGCACCTCTTCTAATTCATCTGACGCAGACCGGGAGCACATCGCTTCGCCGCTGCCTCCAAAGAAGAGCAAGCAATGACAGTCATTTAAAATAAATGATGATTAAAGTGTAAAATTATGTTTGTGTGAGTGGTACACTAATACTCGCAATTCATGCCAGAAGAGATAAACACTGATAATAGAAATTTATTCATTTTCAACAGCAATCAAACAATTGCATTGTATTGGAGGGATTAACAAAAATGTTTTCAAAATGTGTGTGCTTTAAATTTGGGAAAAAAGGTTTTTAGAATATAGTACAATTTGTTTATTGTGCTTATTAGGGTAGAGAGCATTTTCTCATATATTTTGTACATGTGTACAGCTGATATTGACCTACAGAGTGTACCCTTATGTACACTTTAAATGTCGCCTGGCACCATGACCATCAACTGAGAATAGACTTAAATCAAATTTTTAATTTCTTATAAAACACGTCTTATTTGAAATTTACCAGTTAATAGAATAGTCAAAATATATGCAAATACAGAAAATATTATTTGCATATGAAATGTATTTCAAAATTTGATTGGATTTTAGAATTTAGACTAAGAAAATTCTCAGTTTATATGGTCGTGAGTCCAGGGACCCGTTTCAAAAACGAACTTACGATTACCAGAAATTTAAGTTGTTTGTAAAATATTGCAAAACTTAGCATAAGGGCATCTTCCTAAATTCTTTGTAAAATGACTAAAGCCCTTAAATAACTTTTACTAGCACGTGGGAAAGGGCGGTGCTAAGTAGCGTCATGAGTATTGAAGAGTTTGAATCAAATGATGCCCAGCGTATGGTGGGCAGCGCTAAGTATTGTCATGCGTATTGAAGTGTTTAAGTCGGTCGACCTATTTCCAAGCTTCTGTGACTTTAGGGACCAGGCCAAATTTATCACAATGATGGGACCGGTACAAACAGGCATGGGACAAAGAGTTTTTCATCGAAGAAAACCATGGGACAAAAATATTTTTAGCATTCAGTACCCATGGGACACGCACTTTTTTTTTTAATGAGTTACAGTACTTAACCTAAGAGAGATATTCATTTTATTTAAAAATATCCATATCTTCAAAAGTCAAACAAAGGATTCTGAAAATGGCAACATAAATGTTCTTAAATTAATGGATAATATTACAAAGTATAAACATAAACAAACAAAAACTTTATCGATATTTGAAATATCTAATTTGAAAGACTCTCAGTTTTTTTTCCCAATTATTCCACTGAAATCAAGATGTTACCATGGGACAGTGACTTTTTTTAAAGTCTTAAGGCATGGGACAGATATTTTTTTTCAAACATGAATGCCATGGGACACATACTTTTTTAAAATGATAATTTTGTTTTGTACTGGTCCCATCATTGTGTTAAATTTTGCCTGGTACCTTAGGTGTAAAAAAAAAATTAGGGGGGTATACACCCCGTGTACAACATGTTGCATACACCCCGGACACAACATTGATTTGTCGTCAATATCTTTAAATACGAATCGTTTCATTCAAAGACAGTTTGTACAAATGTTTATATTGATAACATGTATTTAACATCAATATAAAATGATTATAAAGCAAAGCTTTGTATTGCTATTTGATAATAAACACAGTGTATCGTCAATTTTGCTCCGATCCTCGGAATTGTGAGGTGTTTGAGAAAACAAAAAAGTCTACAGTGGATTCTTAGGTATCCATATAATCCTTAGATAATGCTTCCTTCCAAAGGCACATGTTTTCTGGCGAAAAATATCCGTATGTTGAGAAAATGGACAAAAAATATACCTCAACCCACCGTCTCTCGCTTCGGAAGCCTACACCCCGTGTACAACATAGCATAAACCCCGCATGTTGGGATATACGCGTTGATTGTGGCCCACCATACCCCCGGGGGTCATGATTTGAACAATCTTGAATCTTTACTACCAGAGGATGCTTCTACATGAGTTTCATTTTTCCTGGCCAACTGGTTCCTGAGAAGATTTTCAAAGAGTTTTCCAATGCATTCCTATGTTAATCTTTGGTACTCCATTGTGGCCCCACCCGTATGTTGAGAAAATGGACAAAAAATGTACCTTAACCAACTTTTTATCGCTTCGGAAGCCTACACCCCGTGTACAACATAGCATACACCCCGCATGTTGAGATATACACGGTGATTGTGGCCCACCATACCCCCGGGGGTCATGATTTGAACAATCTTGAATCTTTACTACCAGAGGATGCTTCTACATGAGTTTCATTTTTCCTGGCCAACTGGTTCCTGAGAAGATTTTCAAAGAGTTTTCCAATGCATTCCTATGTTAATCTTTGGTACTCCATTGTGGCCCCACTCTACCCCCGGGGGTCATGATTTGAACATACTTGAATCTACGCTACATGAGGATGCTTCCACTTGAGTTTCATCTTTCCTGGCCCACTGGTTCTTGAGAAGAAGATTTTTAAATGATACCATATATCTATCACTAATTCATAAATATCTCCCATTGGAAGGGGGCCTGGCCCTTCATTTGAACAAACTTGAACCCCCTTTACCCAAGGACACTTTGTGGCAAGTTTGATTGAAATTGGCCAGGTGGTTCTTGAGAAGAAGATGAAAAGTTTACGACAACGCCAACAACGATACGACGAGACAACAGACAAATTTTGATCAGAAAAGCTCACTTGAGCCTTCGGCTCAGGTGAGCTAAAACAGTAATAATTGTATTTTACAAGCATGTTATCAAGATATCAGTTGAAAACTAAAGGTACTGTGAGCACTGTGCACACGAAATGATATCCCGCTTCCCATATGATTATAATGGCAAAATGCATGTTGTGCTGCTCATACATGTAAGCAACTCGGACGGGCAAAGGAAAGTAGCTCTAGATCTAAAATAAAAATAAGACAACAAATATGAATATAATGACAGTGTCCATGTTTTGCTATGGGAAACCAAAATATGTGTCGGATCAAAAGTAAAATAGGATGTGCACAATGGCAATATGTAATAAAGATTCTGTGAAAGTTTCATCAAATTTCATTCAGTGGTATGAGAGGAGTTGCGGATAAGAGATGAGTACCCCCAAGCGTAACAGACGGACGGACAGACAGACGGCACTATCAAGATCTGCATGATGATATCATTAGATATAATGCTTGTAGTTAGACCCCCATTCTACTGAAAATACCTGATCAGTGATGAAGCATTTTGAACAGGAGCATCCAGGAATTAAGGTGCATTACACCATCCATTCAATGAAAGAGAAAGGGGACTCCACCAGTCCACTCAATAGGCCAACACAATCAATCCAAGGCCAAGGCTGCAAAAGAAGTCCACACTACCTAAACAAAAACATCACAGTAAACATACAGAGGAATCAACAAGCACCGACAAAAGTTAAACCAGTGAAATCTAACCTTATATAGGACCATTTGTTTCCATATCGCCTCATAGGAGTTCGCCTCACAACAATTTGTATGGGTTATATGACCTCAACGAGTCGATTTCATATGACCCACCCCACCCCCCGGAAGATTAAGGCCCAATACTCCTGTTTCTCCTGTGTCAGTGACCTTCTCATGAGACCGACTTTCCTTCAGTGAGTGACCTTTCGCCTGAGACGGTTGTTCCTCCAGCAATTAAGGAATCGTGCAGTTCCTCCGTGACCACTGTTGTTCCTGTTATGGATGTGGCTGCTCCACCTTGCAGCATTCGTGTTCCGACTGTTAGGACTGGCATTCCACCATAGAACTTTGATTTTCCTGCTTTTGCATCTTTTGACTAATCGGTGATGAACCTGTTCCTGCTTCCACTACTGTCACGTCTCGAACTAGTTCCTTTATTGTCAGCTTTGGTGCTTAATCCCCCCCCCCAGTTTCTCAGTAAAAAGATTGCGTACTTGATGTGTCCCCTTTGCCTCCTGCGTCATCAGCTTTGTCATATGTGAAAACTTTTCCTCCTGCCTCAGATTATGTTCTACACACCTGCTAAGACTCTGATGTATTCATCACAGGACTTACACTGTAGATCCTAGTCTATTCTTCACCGGAGCACCAAGCGCAGAGCACATTTATTGCCAATATGTTGAGAGCACTAGAAAAGAAGCATGGAAATCAACTAGTCACATCGTCACTTGGGTCATGAATTACAAATAGACACATGTAGGCCAATGGAGCGATATACCTTTAAATCAAAGACACCGTACTTCATGTAATGATACTGGAGATGAATACCACTATATTTACGGGGTATGTTATGCCCAGCTTTTAATGATTGTAGAAAATTTAAAAGTATTCTTTTTTATCCATAACCTTTGTAAATTCATTAATATAATTAATACGAGTTATTTTTCCAGGTTAATGTATATTATACAAATTTTAACGCTTAAGTTTGAACAATTTATTCTAAACAACCAAAAAAAACTGTTTAACTGTAAAATAATTTGGGTTATAAATGAGAAAGTTGGCCTTCGTCGGTTTATGACACTGTTTTCTTTCTCACGTATAATATATTGTAAACATTTCATGTTTGTTTATCCTCTCTATACTGTTGTTATTACAGTTTATTAGAATAAACAATTATTGATTAATTGATTGGAATGCAAATTTAATGATATTCAACTGAAAAGTCATATCAAGGGTGTGGATTGGTCATCTGTCAGTCATCCTACAACACTGATTGATGATAAAATCAAATACTTGGAAAGAAAGGAAAGTTTTGATATTTAAAAAAAACAAGAAGTCTGAGCAATTGCGGACTGGTATTACACCTGCTCTGAAGTGAACATATACATCATGTTAATACACAATACACTACACTACAATACACAATACACTACCCCAGGATGCTTCGCTTCCATATTTCAGCTTTTCTGGCCCAGTGGTTCCTGAGAAGAAAATTTTAAAAGATTTTTCCTATATACTGTGCATCATTTGATCTTCAGAGAAAAGTGTTCATCAAGCTCAAAGCTACTCGATGAAAACAAGCAAAACAACTATCTGTCCAAAATAAATGCTTGTGGTAAAGATCAAGGAAAAACTTTCAAAATTATAAATTAATTACTTGGAGAATCAAATGCTCCTATTTTTCTCGACTGTACATCTGATTTAGAATGAGCGAACAAATTTGGATCATTTTTCAGTAACAAGATAATGAACATTCGAGAAGTGTTGGTCAGTGAGACTGAGAGTAGAGACAACACTATTTCCATGGCTTTTGACACACCATTTGATGGCGATGCGTTGGTTACATTCTACATCTTGTGAGGAAATTTTGAGAATTTTGTCAAACTCTGCATCAAAATCATGCTGTTTAGACCCTTCACTAACAAACGTACTAAAAAAATGTGAAAGGTCAGTATTGGTGCCTCATATCACCGATATCATCAACAAATCGATATCCGAGTGTTCTGTTCCATCGAGTTTCAAGGAGGCAGTTGTGAAACCATTGCTAAAAAACAAGGATTGGATAAAGAATGTTTCAAAAATTATCGACCTGTCTCGAACTTGCCTTTCATATCAAAGGTTATGGAAAAGGTCTTCGCCATTCTTATTGATCGTCATCTAGAACAAAACCATCTTAATGATGACCTTCAGTCTGCTTGCAGGAATTACCATTCCACTGAGACAGTCCTACTTCGTGTTCATCACGACATTGCTACTGCGCTGGACAACAACAGCTGCTCAGTTCTAGTTATGTTGGATCTGTCGGCAGCTTTCGACGTCATTGACCATGGCATCTTGTATAAACGGCTGGCACACACTTTTGGTATTACAGAGAACGCTCTTTTGTGGATCAAGTCATACATGAGTCAAAGAACGCAACGCATATCAACTGGTTCCGAAATTTCCCGATCCTGTACCATTAAATATCGGTGTGCCCCAAGGTTCAGTATCAGGGCCAAAAATATACTGTATTTTTTCCCGTCCGCTTAATGAGATTTGCTTGCGTCATGGTATAAGGTACCACGTATACGCAGATGATACGCAAGTTTATCAGTAGAACCAACTTAGGCCTGGTTGGATGTGACTTCACGGTTAGCATGCTGTCTGAATGAAATCAAGTCATGGATGTCTAGTAACATGCTGAAATTGAACGAGGAGAAAACTGAGTGTATTGTATTTGCCCCTAAGAGTCGCATCAAAACCATGACTGAATTCAGATTATCGTTTGGAAAAGAAACGTCATTCACAGTGTTCCTAATGTCAGAAATATTTTTTTCGATCAAATCCTATCTTTTGAAAAGCAATGCAATGCGGTGGCAAGGACATGCTACATTCAAATTCGCAAAATAGGACGCATTAGACATTTCCTTACGGATGGGGCATGTAAAACACTAGTCCACTCTCTGGCGACATCACGATTAGACTATGGAAATGCGCTCTTATTCAACATCATTAGCGCATATAGCAGCAAATTGCAGAGGGTCCAGAACACAGCTGCTAGACTTGTTACCAGGACAGGCAAACGTGAACATATTCAGCCCATATTAGTTGAGCTACATTGGCTTCCTGTCATATCTAGAGTGCATTACAAATTATGTGTCTATGTCTTCAAAGCACTTCATGGTTTTGCACCGAATTATCTTTCAGATCTAGTTTGCGAATATAGACCGCCAGGTCACTTCGCTCTGCTTCGTCAAACCAGTTGGTTGTGTCTCGAGTCCGATCAAAGACGTACGGTGATCGTAGATTCGAAAAGGTTGCTCCAACCCTTTGGAATCAGCTTCCAGACGAGCTCGAACAAGTTTAAAATTTAGAAATATTTAAGAGATTTAAAGATATATTTTAATAAAAAAACCGCTTTTCTCTAAAAACGTGTATAAATGCCTAGCCTGTTCTAACATATGACTATTTTCAGAAGTTCTTAATTTTTTTTATGTGTATGTAAGATTGTTTTTAGTCTTTCTTTTATTATTTGTATTGTTATTTGTGTATAAAGTGCTTTACAGTTCACATAAGATAAGGCGCAATATAAAAATTTTATTATAATTATTATTATTATATTATCATATGTATTTCAATGTAAAACTTAGATTTTCTATTGCGCCCCCACCCTACCCCCGGAGGTCATGGTTTGAACAATTTAGAATCTACACTACCCCAGGATGCTTTCACATAATTTTCAGCTTTTCAGGTTTCGTGGTTCTTGAGAAGAATAGTTTTGAAGATTTTTCTAATATATTTCAATGTAAAATTTGGATTCCATATTGCGGCCCCGCCCTATCCCTAACCTATCCCCGGGGTTCATGTTTTGAACAATTTAGAATTTACACAACCCCAGAATGCTTCCACATAGTTTTTCTGCCCCAGTGGTTCTTTAGAAGAATTATTTTTTAATGACCCACCCTATTTTTGACTTTTCTTGATTATCTCCCCTTGTGAGGGGACTTGGTTCTTCATTTTTACAATTTAAACCACCTTTCACCCAAGGGTTATTTGTACTAAATTTGGTTAAAATTGGCCTAGTGGATCTTGAAGCCAAAATTTGAAAAGTATACAGACGGACAGACAGACAGACCAGACAGATGGACGACGGACAAAAATCTCTCTTGAGCCTTCGGTTCAGGTGAACTAAAACAAACTGTACATATATATTAATTGCGCACAAAAAAGTGCGCCGTTTCTCAATTTATTTCTCCATAAAACCGTCATCTAAAAAAAATATTACAAACAGTGTGTTCCTAACATATTCTTTCGCTGTTTCCACAGCAAAATATTCCTTATAGTTGTTAATAATAGCCCTCCTGGCCCTGAAAATGAGATCATCGAAAGTTTCGCCTGTTTATACCGCCATTTTGGTTCGCAAGATACTAGAAAATTGGTCCAACGGGCTTCGTACAGATACTAACTACGAGCGTACTTGATAGAGAAGTAAGGGCTTTTTTTGAAATATAGATTTTTTGCAATTGAGATAAGAATTTGGAAGATTTAATCCAAATTTTTGTGCGCAAGAAATATACACCTTTTTAAAGGGTGGCACTGTAGCTCTCCGGTCTGTCAATATAAATTTTTTTCGGAGAGCTACAGTTCTGTAGCTACGATGAGTAGATGCTGAGAAAACTGCGACAAGAATCTGTTATGTATGAAACGGACAGACGCATGGATAAACAAGAAGTTGACATAAGATTTTAACAAAAATTAATCCCACCATATGGCATGCCTCAGAGAAGATTGGAATCCTTGATGAATATCAGCATATTGACAAAATTATTGCTTCAGCAGACTTTAATGAGCCAGCTTTTTTTGATGA
Organism: Saccostrea cuccullata; assembly: GCF_032062105.1. Lineage (NCBI taxonomy): Eukaryota > Metazoa > Mollusca > Bivalvia > Ostreida > Ostreidae > Saccostrea > Saccostrea cuccullata. Next base: position 43,892 of record NW_026918180.1, read on the forward strand.
AAAAGAACATCTATCAAATCCTTTTCAAAACCCCATGCAAAGACAGGTTTTTTGAAAACTTTCGGGTAAGACAGCGGAACATTAACTTGCAAGATAAGATTGGATATCTGTTACAATAAAAACATTCAATGATAGACAATGAAATGGGCGGGTACAATTCGAAGGGGACGTGGGGAAAACATTTGATTAAAATTCTAGTTTGAAATTCATTTTCAATCCACCTGTGTTGTTTTTAAAAGCAAAGTGTGAATGTATGATCCAAAAGACAAATATTTCAATTTCCAAATATATGTTGGTTGAAATTTATATTTTGATATGAGTTTATTAGCCTATAATATAATCTTAGGACACTGGTAAAAGTCATAGAAGACATTTTTTTTCAGGAGACGGCCATTTGATTCTAGAAGGGGGGGGGGGGTCAAAAATTATCGAGTCAGATCATGCTTTGTATTTAATAAGAGAAAACAACATAGTTCAATATAGGCATATTGCAGATGTTATACAGATGTTATACATAGGCCAGTTATAATGTACATTTTATGCATCCTAAAAGAAGATAGGCAACTCTCTGTTCATTGTACAATGTTTGTTTTGTTCTGTTTTTAGCTCACCTGAGCCGAAGGCTCAAGTGAGTTTTTCTGATCACATTTTGTCCGTCGTCCGTCCGTCCGTCTGTAAACTTTTCACATTTTCGACTTCTTCTCAAGAACCAATGGGCCAATTTTAACCAAACTTGGTACAAGCATCCTTGGGTGAAGAGGAGTTTAAATTGTTAAAATGAAGGGCCAAGTCCCCTTACAAAGGGAGATAATCAAGAAAAGACAAAAATAGGGTGGGGTCACTAAAAAGTCTTCTTCTCAAGAACCACTGGGCCAGGAAAGCTGAAACTTATGTGGAAGCATCCTTGGGTAGTGTAGATATTAAATTTTAACTGTTAAAATCATGACCCCCGGGGGTAGGGCGGGGCCACAATAGGGAATCCAAGTTTTACATAGAAATATATAGAACAAATCTTTAAAAAGCTTCTCAAAAACCACTGGGCCAGGAAAGCTGAAACTTATGTGGAAGCATCCTTAGGTAGTGTAGATATTAAATTGTTAAAATCATGACCCACGGGGGTAGGGCGGGGCCACAATAGGGAATCCTAGTTTTACATAGAAATATATAGAACAAATCTTTAAAAATCTTCTTCTCAAGAACCACTGGGCCAGGAAAGCTGAAACTTATGTGGAAGCATCCTTCGGTAGTGTAGATATTAAATTGTTAAAATCATGACCCCCTGGGGGTAGGGCGGGGCCACAAAAGGGAATTCCAAGTTTTACATAGAAAAATATAGAACAAATCTTTAAAAATCTTCTTCTCAAGAACCACTGGGCCAGGAAAGCTGAAACTTCTGTGGAAGCATCCTTGGGTAGTGTAGATTCTAAAGGTTTAAATATAAAAAAGGGAAGGGGTTGTTGGGCATGATAGGTATAGAAAGAGGGGGAATCTGGTAAAGATCTGCATCACCCAAGTTACTCAGGTGAGCGATGTGGCCCATGGGCCTCTTGTTGTATGTATAGCTGTGATGATTTTGGACATTGTTCTGTATGCTCCACTGTGGGCCCAAATTGGTTGAATAAATATTCCATATTCTATACATTCTATACCAATTAATTTTGAGGATGACAAGAGTTTTTTTTTAGTTTTGTCTTCAATGAAAAATGTTTGACAGTTTCCTCATTTATTTCCAAGATCATTAAGCCCCCCCACCCCCCTTCCAACGCAAACATACATAAATTATACCAAACAGAAATCAAATATTTGTCCCTTCATATATTGTTCTAAAACGGTATACAGAAAATTCTGATTTATTCATTATTTTCAAACTACACCAAAATTGGAATTATTTGCCTTCTGGGTCAATCAGTAATAATGTGCCCCCCCCCCCCCTCCGTTCTAGCGTAGCTGAGGTGGATTGAAAATGAATTTCAAACTCAAATTTCAATCCTTAATAATTTTTTTTGTGAATTAGAACTTGGAGTAAACTGGTCTATTGAAACAACTGGTATTGCCAAAACTAAATTTATAATACGTGTACATCTGACATAAAAAAATTTCATTGATTACTAGAAACTCTTGTTGCTACAGCAACAAAGAAGGTCTTCCGTTCTCTTCTATTTGTCTGCATGAATGAGCTTTTATCTAGGTTAAAAAAAGCATATAATATTTTAAATGATTTCAGGAAAACAAACGGCCGGAGGTATAATTTACCAAGATTCTTTACTTTACTTTAGACAATTATAGTCTTAATAACATACAAAAGTCATTTTCAATTTTTTTATCACTTTCTGTGACGACCGGAAGTGACGGTGGACGCATTTTACCATTTATTTGTTGCCCAATCTTCATGGTTTATTACTCATATAAGTTTAGTGTCTTGATCTGTTACAGTTTAAAAGATCCCGTTATATTATCTTCTCATTTTGAGGACAAGAAATCACGTGACCGGAAGTAAATTTTTGAAGATATTTGAGGTTACTCTAGACATTTCAGTCTGAATAACATGTCCTAAAATCATTTTAAATGCTCTTTTTATAAAAAAAAAAATTATGCAGTTTTTCTCGTATAACCGGAAGTTCTCGTTTTTGTTTCCACTGGGACTGACATATCTCAAAATTACAAATAAGATGCTATAATGTATTAATGAGAAAGATTCCATAAGAGAAGTTGAATTTTTTATTTATTTGTCACTTCCTGTAACAACCGGAAGTGATGGCAGACAATGTTGACCAAAATAGATTTGTCTACTCATCAAGATCTATCACTCCTATAAGTTTGGTATCTCAATCTCTTACCGTTTACGAGATCTAGCTATGATAACTTCTCATTTTGAGGACAGGAAATCATGCAAGCAGAAGTGAATTTTACAAAGATATTTGTCGTTACTGAAGACAGTTGCAGTCTAAATAACATATCCAAAAATTATTACAAATACTTTATAAATAGAAAATATTTATGAGAAAGAAAAATACTCAAATTATGTAGTTTTCCTCTTATAACCGGAAGTTGACGTTTTTTGTTTCCGGTAGTACTGAAATATTTCTAAACTACAAATAAGATGCTATAATGTGATGCAAAAACAGTTTCAAAAAAGAAAAGTGGAAAATTTCGATTTTTTTGATAACTTCCTGTGACGACCGGAAGTGACGGCTGACAATCTTATCACAACTGATTTTGCCTACTCATCAAGATCTATCAGTCCTATAAGTTTGGTTTCTTAGTCTCTTACCGTTTACGAGATTTAGCTATGATAACTTCTCATTTTGAGGACAGGAAATCACGCGACCGGAAGTGAATTTTACAAAGATATTTGTCGTTACTGTAGACATTTGCAGTCTTAATAACATATTCAAAAATCATTACAAATACTTTATAAATAGAAAATATTTATGAGAAAGAAAAACACTCAAATAATGTAGTTTTTCTCTTATAACCGGAAGTTGACGTTTTTTGTTTCCGGTAGTACTGAAATATTTCTAAACTACAAATAAGATGCTATAAAGTGATGCAAAAACAGTTTCAGAAAAGAAAAGTGGAAAATTTTGATTTTTTTGATCACTTCCTGTGACGACCGGAAGTGACGGCTGACAATCTTATCACAACTGATTTTGCCTACTCATCAAGATCTATCACTCCTAGAAGTTTGGTGTCTTAATCTCTTACCGTTTACGAGATGTAGCTATGATAACTTCTCATTTTGAGGACAGGAAATCACGCGACCGGAAGTGAATTTTACAAAGATATTTGTCGTTACTGTAGACATTTGCAGTCTAAATAACATATTCAAAAATCATTACAAATACTTTATCTATAAAAAATATTTATGAGAAAGAAAAATACTCAAAATATGCAGTTTTTCTCTTAAAACCGGAAGTTGACGTTTTTGTTTCCGGTGGGACTGATATATTTCGAAAGTACAAATAAGATGTTATAATGTGATGCTAAAAAAGATTCAAGAAAGAAAAGTTGAAATTTTCGATTTCTTAGATCCCTTCCTGTGAAGACCGGAAGTGACGGCGGACAATCTTAACCCAAATGGACATGCCTACTTATTAAGATCTATTACTCATATAAGTTTGGTGTCTTTATCTCTTACCGTTTCTGAGATATGACTTAGACAAAATTATTTTTAAAAAAGCGGAAATCGGACATATCTGACGACCGGAAGTGAATTTTGAAAAAATGAAAAAAAACGCCTGGGCGTATTTTTGTTCTCTATCATCTCTAAAAATTTCATGAAAATCTGTCCAGCCATCTTTGAGAAATCTTGCCGACAAGATTTGGGGAAAAAAATAATAATAATAACTAGACCTTATTTTTGTCGTTCAACAAAAACGGAGGGCTTTTCGACCCCTAAAAAGAAGAATCTTATATTACACATTAAAAAACTCAAATAATACAACATCGCAAAAGTTCTTTTGAAATCAATACTGAATTGAAAACATAACGATTCTCTTTGTTCACCAGTATCTACTCAAAGAAACATAACTCTTTCATAAATATTTAAAACATACGAAAATCAACTGTTTTTCAATCCACTAAAACTCCTATGAGGGGTCAAAAAGTGACCCACGGCCAATAATTTTTAAACTGTTCTCTTTATGCATAATGCAAAACCAAAATAAGTTTGGATATTGGTTAAGAAATAAAAAAGTTACAGAGAAAATACTGTTTTCTGTATTGACCCCTAAAGTCCCTTCTATTTAAGGGATTTTTCTTTCCATGACCTTCCCAAATGGAGACAATGATAGAGTCATTATTCATGTTAAATATCACGAGAATTGCTTGCTACCCTTTTGATATATGGGACATTGTAGGATTTCATATTTAACATAGAAATCTCCATAGACAATTTTAAGGAACTCATAAAACCGGAAGTACTCTTCATATGCATATCAAAATTGAAACATAGAGATTGTATTAGACTCCAAACAGGTTGACAAAGAAAGATAACTCCTATCACTACATGAAAAAACTTAAAACTACAATATTTCAGGTCTCTAAAACTCTTATAAGGGCTCAAAAAGTGACCCCACGGACAATAATTTTTAAATTGTTCTCTTTATGCATAATGCAAAACCCAAATAAATTAGGAAATTGCTTGAGAAATAAAAAAGTTACAGAGAAAATACTGTTTTCTGTATTGACCCCTAAAGTCCCTTCTATTTAAGGGATTTTTCTTTCCATGACCTTCCCAAATGGAGACAATGATAGAGTCATTATTCATGTGAAATATCACGAGAATTGCTTACTTCCCTTTTGAGATATGGAACATTGTATCATTTCATATTTAACATAGAAATCTCCATAGACAATTTTAAGGGACTCATAAAACCGGAAGTACTCTTCATATGCATATCAAAATTGAAACATAGAGAGCGTATTAGACTCCAAACAGGTTGACAAAGAAAGATAACTCTTACACTATCATTTTATGAAAAACTTAAAACTACAATATTTCAGGTCTCTAAAACTCCTATAAGGGCTCAAAAAGTGACCCCACGGACAATAATTTTTAAACTGTTCTCTTTATGCATAATGCAAAACCCAAATAAATTAGGAAATTGCTTGAGAAATAAAAAAGTTACAGAAAAAAGACTGTTTTCTGTACTGACCCCTAAAGTCCCTTCTATTTAAGGGATTTTTCTTTTCATGACCTTCCCAACTGGAGACAATGATAGAGTCATCATTATTCATGTGAAATATCACGAGAATTGCTTACTTCCCTTTTGAGATATGGAACATTGTATCATTTCATATTTAACATAGAAAACTCCATAGACAATTTTAAGGAACTCATTAAACCGGAAGAACTCTTCATATGCATATCAAAATTGAAACATAGAGAGCATATTAGACTCCAAACAGGTTGACAAAGAAAGATAACTCTTACACTATCATTTTATGACAAAACTTAAAAATACAATATTTCAGATCTCTAAAACTCCTATAAGGGCTCAAAAAGTGACCCACGGACCATAATTTTTTAATTGTTCTTTCTATGCTGAACTCAAATCTGAAAACTATTTGAAAATTTATTGAGAAACAAAAAAGTTGCAGGCAAAGGTCTGTTTTCAATGTTGGCCCCTAAAAATCCCTTATTTTCCCAAATTTTTGTTTCACAGTCCAATGAAGTCAGAATAGTGTTAGAGTCATACTGTATTTAAAATATTACAAGAAAATATTGATTACTTTAAGAGATAATGTGCCATGACTGTTTTCATTTTAACACAGGAACTCCAATATACAAATTTCAAGACCAATAAAACCGGAAGTTCTGCTCTGATTGATATGAAACTTACAATATATGTTCTACTAATTAGTTTTAACATATATCTATGCTCCAAATAATTTTTCTAACGTAATTGTGACTTTAAAAATTTCATCCCCCCTTCTTCAATGTTTGAAGTCTTATATCTGGAAAAGTATCTGTAGTCAAAAATCAGCTACGCGTACTTTTTCATAGGGTAAGGTCTCTAGAATTAATATCTAAAATTTGGGAGTCTAGTTACTGAAAATAAAAATGTTTCTGGCTTCTTCAGAAATTTTAGTTTTTCCTTCTTAGAAACCGGAAGTGACAATACCGGAAATCTAAAATTTTAATGACAAGATATTTTGATATAAGCTGTTTAATAGTCATAAAATAAAATACCTATTTTCAAAGGTACTCCTGAAAATCTGAGCAGAAGAATTGCTAAGTATAATAATAATAATAATAAACAAGACGAAAACAATAGGTCTTTTCGACAAAAGTCGAAAAGCCCTAATAATAATAAGAAAAAACAGTAGAATCACTATAAGGTCTTCCGACTGAAACGGAAGACCTTAAATATTTGAAACAAATGGATGTAAAATGTATGTAAAACATTAACAAGTTTATAATACATGTTTTTCATAAATCTTCAAAGTAATTATGGAATATTGTGAAATACCGGTAATTCTGACACGGATATGACATACATGTACTGTAGCTTAAGAGAGAATGAACAAAATATGATATGAAACTCTGTAAAATTTAGTTCAGGTCTGGTCATGTTGGAGTCAAATATAACACTTTTTTTTCAGTGTTCGTAGAAATTGCTAAATGTAAAACGCTTTCAGCAATGAGCCTTGCAAACAATGACAATGTCGTGACTTGTTATGTCAACAATGACCAGTACATACTGATGGTAAAATCTAATTTTTTTTTCACTTTTAGATTTTTGAATACAGAAGGACAGATGGTCTGCGCATTGATCGCTTTTGAATTCAAGAAAGCAGCACAATGGTCCCTTACTGAGCAGCAGAAGACTGGAACGTCTATCTCAAATTCTTTTCTTTTGTATATGAACTATCATCTGCCATAATCTTCGACAGAATTTTTTGTTGTTGAGATTTTGTCGACCAGTTAAAAAATTCGTGGTGATCTTAACTTTGCACAGTAAGTAATTTAAGCTTAACGAGTTCATTGATTGCCTGAGTGGCGTAGTGGAAAAGGGGTATGTTCTAGAGTCGCGCAATTAGGAGTTGATCCTTACATCACGGGTTCGAATCACGCTGAGGGACGTGGGCAAAGGTCCGTTGGATGAGACCGTAAAAACCGAAGTCCCATGTCGCAGTACATGCTGGCACGAAAAAGACCCCTTACTGCTCAATGGCCCTGAGTGCCAAGTAAAGATCAATACTTGTAGCTCTCTTAGGGCATGTGGTGGCATCTTCATATCAATGAGAAATTGTCGAGAGGGACGTTAAACAATACACAAAAAAGGTTCTTTGAACATTAAAAGTTAAGAGCAGAGCAAAAACGGGATCTTTCAAGCATTAAAAGCGGAATCTGGTCCTATGGATGAGTGAGCATCACTTGCCGACAGTTCATACCCATGGTCATGATCGGAAATTCGTCGATAATTTAGTCTGTAAATTATGCCTTAACAATTACGATGAAAAAAACGCCAGTCAGCACTTGGCTTAAGGATAGAATGTAGTTGCTGATAAAGATATTACATGCCGACCAAACAACTTACAAAATGACGACTTTCAAGAGACTGCTGATACTCTTGTTTCATCAACTTATTTTCAATAATACACTTCGTTTTAGAAATTGTTCATACACAGAACATGCTCTAGCGAATCAACTGAGATATAAACCCCGTATGCAGGTGATAAGGGTGTATTTCTTCAAATTCATTGTAGTTGTTAAGAATAACAAGATGTGTTTGTGAAATACTGATGCCCCCGTATGGCAACATAGCAAAGATTAAACTTTTTCTTAAATGTAAATTTAATACTTAGTATATTGGTACCAAAAGTACGGTAAGTACCTTCACTGGAAATACAAATGTGAAATTAGAAAGGAGGTCAAGGTTCAAGCTTTTTCATAAGTACGGAAATCAACAAGGACAAGATCATTGGTATCCAATGAGGTCAAAAGGTCAAAGTTCTTGTATCCAATGAATGGTCTTCTCACAAGGATTGTATTTGTGAAGAATGAAAGCCCTATCCCTTATCGTTCAAAAGTTATGGCCAAGGTTTAAGTTTTTTCCCAAGTACGGATATCTCCGAGGTCAAATTATTGGTATCCGATGAAAGGTCAAAGAATATATATATGTGTATAAATGTTCTAGTAAGGTCAAAGAATGTATATGTGAAGTATAAATGTCATAGTATTTACTGTTCAAAATATATGACCAAAGTATAAGTTTGATTTTTTTTTGTGTAAAAGTGGGTCGAACTCCAAGGTCAAGGGCAAATTTGGTGCTACCCAAACAAAAGTCTTGTCACAAGAAATACACTTGTGAAATATGAAAGCCATAGCTCTACTATATTAAAAGTTATGAAAGTTTTTTTCCGAAGTACGGAAATCTCCAAAGTCAGTGTTGTTGGTATCCGATGAAAGGTCTTTCCACAATATATATGAAGTATAATTGTCCTAGTATTTCCTTTTTAAAAGATATAACCACAGTAAATGTTTGAAATTTTGTATAAAAGGGGGATCAAACTCCAAGGTCAAGGTCAAATTTGGTGGTACCCAAAGAAATGCCTTGTCACAAGGAACACATATGTGAAATGTGAAAGTCATAGCTCCACTAAATAAAATGTTATAGGCAAGGTTAAAGTTTTTGCGGACAAACAGATAGACAGACGGACGGACACGACAAAAACTATATACCCTGAAACTTCGTTGACGGGGGCATAGTTAAAATATTTAAAACGGAGTTATGATTTCTAAGAATTTCCGTCTTGGAAAGGGAGCTATAATTGGTAAAAGTTGGACTGATTACCACTAGTAGTAGTTGTTCCTCTACAGTACATTCATTAAATGAGCTATATTCTTACCTGCTATATCTTCAGGGACCAGTACGTACTGATCGTTCAATCTTCAATGTAGAATGACCTAGCGACCAGTCTTTTGTATAAGACTGTATACCCCTAGGGTCCGTGTCGCTGTAGATACTGGCACGAAAAAGATCTCTTCATGCTCAATGGTCCCGTGTCAAAATTTGCAGCTCTCCACCGGTGAAAGGTGGCGTCAGCACCTACTGCGTCATGGGACCTAGGTTTATAAACTCTCATCCGAAGGAACGGTATCAGCGTTCCACAGTGGGATTCAAACCCGCGATGTAAGGATCAACTCCTTACCTTGCAATTCTAGAGCAGACGTTAAAACCACTGTGCCATGCGGGCGATGTACTAGGGTGAAGAACATGAATACGTAGGAAGATTACGTTTCAGATATTTGATACCCAGGCCCTGTTTTCTCGTAAATGAAAAGGTTTGGTAGCAATACCCGATGTACAGTAGTTGGCCATAAGTATGCCCCCAAAATGACCGACGTTCTCCGTAAACCAAAGTACATATCAAAAAGTAAAACCTAAATTTAATCACCGGGTATACGTAACAGCATAAAATAACCTTTATTACTAGTACTTTGTGATGTGTCCTTTGGCTTTCAAAACTACCCTAATTTGTTTGGGTAGACTTTGACTTAAACTAGCGGTGAAGAAGACCAGATTTCATGAACGATGCGTTCCAGGTCTGTTTTGCTTTTAACGTCATGTAAGCGTCTCTTAATCCGAATTTTTAATACTCTGCAAACATTTTCTTGAGCAATTTTTAGAACGAGGTTAGTTGACAAAAAAGTTGCGAGAAGAAGAATATCACAAGTTTCGTTTATAGTCATTATTTCATAAGTTTAATGGTCGAAACAATGACCTTATCAGCAAATTGTTTGACAATTGATCAGTAAGTCAAATGCTGACTGACGCAGTAGGCCATTATTTACACACTGAATTGGTCGCCCGCTTGGCGATGAGGTAAGAGCGTCTGCTCTAGACTTGCGAGGTAAGGAGTTGATCCTTACTTCGCAGATTCGAATCCCACTGTGGGACGTGGAGACTGGTCCTTCGGATGAAACCGTATAAGAGTCATTTTCAAAATTTGTCCGAATTCCAACACCAGTATTTTGGAAAAATAAATGTGGCAGTCTAAACTTTTTAAAGTTTTATTTTAGCATTCAAACATCATAGATGCATAAACAATGTTAAAGCACAAAGAATTCTATTAACAATACTAAAAAAAACATTATATGTACATGGACCCAACAATAAATGTCCATGGTGTTACTTAGTTAAAAGTCATAGTAAAATCATAATTTTAAAAAAAAATTAAGGTTTTTAGAATAACAATCTCAACATAGTGATAAAATTATTCTATTGAATCAAACAGAAGTTTCATAACAGAAAATTATCAGATAAAGTATGGCTGGAAGTTGTAAATGTTATAACTTTTGTATAATTATATCTTACACGTTTACTTAAGGCATACATCATTTACCTCAGCACAAAATACTTGCTTTGCAAATAAACTTAGTATTAGAAAACGACAGTATTGTGTTGCAAGTTTCGATAAAATTGTATAAAGATTTAGAACATAAATATAGGAAAAATGTGTTGGTAACACCAAGGATAATTGCATAACACAAAGGACATAAAGGTCACACTAAGGATATTTTGTGTAATACTTAGAAAGAAATAATAAAGTTGTTCTCCTTCCTTCCGAAAAGAATAATAATGAAATTACCCTAGAGGTGAATATAAGAGTATATGGTTTTAACATAAAAAATTGGCGGGGGATTTCTTTCATTATAAATTTTGAGTCTGACTAGTAACACCAAGGATAAAACAGTAACGACATAGACATAACTATCCAATCGTAAGATATATGACAGTAGAAAAATGAAATCAAATTGTTATGCCTGAATAATAAATAATTACTATCACATGACTTTGAATCATTGATCAGTACTTGTTAGTGTATTTACATATCCAAGCAGAAGCTGTAACACCAATGACAAAAAATTACACAAAGGACACCTTTAAAAGATTCAAAGGTTTACATAGATGAGTCTTAGATCAGCTAGAACTAATTTTTAATGAAGAAATAATTGTGAAACTAGAACATGTACATGTATTTGTAAATGACCAGATTTCAAATATATAGAATGCATTAATCTTTTTATGGATTTTACATTTTCATTTCATTTATCTACAGCTAGCCTCTTTCCACAATGAGCTCTCTACATAATACACATCTACAAGACATGATGGTGACAATATTATTAAAACATTAGCAATGCTATACCAGCTTTTATCTTTTACAGTTTTTGGCCTGTTAAAAAGGAACATGGTTTTAGGTTCTGTCTAATCCCTTGCATACATTTAAGTTCATTTTTTCTGTATCTTTATCCAGTCTCTCTTCCAAAGGATCTGATTTTTCTTCATCTGTAGTCTGATGTTCATTATTGACTCCAATTCTTTCTCTTCCAGGGTGTCAGTCTTTTCAGTTTCTTTAGTCGGATTTCCTATCAGAAACTCTTGACTTTTTTTAATCTGTACTCTTTTCATTTTTTTCATTGATATTTTTCTGCCCTTTTTTCTCTTGTATCCACTGATCGTTTGCCAAACTTTCATTGACAGTTCTTCAGGGTAACAATCCAACAAAGTGGCTTGAAATGTAGTGGTCTGCCACCATATCTGGCCTTGTTGTTGTCCAATGCTGCCTCGACTATATAATCTTCACCACCACTTTCCAAAAGCTTATGTACATCCAAGGTTAAAAACTTCTTTCAGCACCAACTTTTACAGGATGTAGAACAGTAATGAGGGATTTCAGTTGGACAAATCTGAAGAACATCCTCAACTAAATGCAAAACTGTATTCTAGGGTATTGACTGGTACATTGTCTCCTTAAAAAAATCTTGTGAAATCCTTTTAGAACAGTTATGAACAATTTGGGACTTTTTCATCTAAGGGTTAACATGATTAAAGGATTTTAAATGCATTTGCAAAGAAATGTTTCGTATCTGATATAACTTTAAAGGTATTTTCAATTCAATGATATAAATCTATCTTTTACGTCTTGGATTCTATTGGCTTCATTGCAACTTTTTAATGTGTCTTGTTTACATCATCTTCATCAAGAGAACATAACTAGAATCCTCAGACTAAAGAAAACAAATCACATTCTGCCTTACTTCACATTCCCTTGTGTTACCTAAAACTTCCTTTGTGTTACCATTTTAACCATCATATATTTTTAGCACTTCATTATTTATTGTTACTTGAATTGCAATATCCCACCATATTTGTTTTCTGCAATACAATGAACACAATTACCACTCCATATGCAATACGCTTGTTTCATTTTTCTATCGTTAATCCTTGCTGTGTCCCTTGAGTAACTGAATTTGTCTATGGTGTTGCCATAGGTTACTTTAAAGAGCATAAAAGGGGATATGATTGCATTACATAATGAATTTTGATATTTCAATTTATTCAAAAGAAATAAAAGTTGTATATTTTCCCACAGAAACAAAAGAACATGCAAGAGTATATTAATAACATAAATATTTAATCGTTTTTACATCCATTGTGTTACCAAACATTGTCCTTTGTGTTACTCAAATTATTTATTGAATTAATTTATAGCTCATGGAAACATAATATGAAAAATAAATGCCAATTTGATAAAAATATTTCTGTTATTTTATATTGTAATAAACTTTACACAAATGTTGTATTAAAATTGGGAATTTAAAGGGTTTTTTTTTTTCAATTGGTCCGCGGACTTACCCAATTCTGTCCTTTGCATAACCAAGAATGCAAAATCATATGATTTTCAAATGGTAAAAACATTTAGTAAATAATTTGGCATTTTAAAACAAAATTAGTTACTGGATATTTTAAAATAAGGGAGGAAAATAAAACATATGACTCCAACTTTCATTCTTTTTAATTATTTTCTATGTAAATTGTCCATGGAGTAACTAGATACATCCTTAGAGTAACTTTTCTTACAGTAACAAAATGGACAGTAACACCAGGGAATTATTATGTAAATAATTGGAAGTATAAAAGCAATAACTGACTTATGAACATAAAGCACAGCTCCTAGATGATAGGTATTTTGTTATAAACTTGCTCAATGCATCAAAGAAATGGCAAATTAATTTATCATCACAATATCGAAGTAACTCCTAGGACTCAAAAAATAAATTACTATTGCAATCAAACTTGCCTTCAACCACATATTGTGCCTAATGGTATAAAAGATCTGTGTAAAGTGTCTCATGATATTTTGGCGGGAACAAGACCAAAAGAAGGAGGCTGATAGTGAAGAGTTTCTTTAGGAAAGATAACTGTTACAGATAACTTTTATGTCCTGGTAACTCCAAGGACACGGCCAAAATAACACACACTTAACTTAAAAAAAATCATATTCTTACTCTTTTTCAATCACATATTAGCATGCATTTAGACAGTATTAAACATGTACAACACAATAAAGGTCATTTTACACTGCTTAATTATATTTACTACATCAATAATCAGAGTTGAAGTCAAACATCCGGCCAAATCACAAGCAATTCTCTTTAATTTTACTCAGGTTGAAGGACTTTTTTCAGTATTCAAGTCAATTTTTAATCGCACTTATTTTTTTTCTACACTTGTAGATTGTTGTTAAATTCATTGGGTAAAAAAAATTTGATTTTTATTGCAGAATTTTCAAAAAAAGCTTGTATAACAGGAATTTGGACATTTTTTGAAAATGACCCATAAACCGAGGTCCCGAGTCGCAGGGGGTGCTGGCACGAAAAGATCCCCCCTGTTCAATAGCCCTGAGTACCGCATATAGGACAAAATGTGCAGTTTTCTACTCCAAAATTCTTTTCGTTGTTTACGGAAATGGGTCTTGACCATGCCAGCATAGGATCTCGGATTATACGGTCTCCACACGTCCCACAGAATGGTATCGAATCCGCGACAGAAGTATCATTACCTTGTCGCGAACCACTGTCTAAATGTTCGATCCTCTCCATTCTGGTCATGGTTGAATGAGAAGAGGTATTAATATTTCGTGGCTCATTTAAATATTGATTAATGCGAGTTAGCATAGTCGGAAAATGAACTTTGACGCGAAATCCCCAATTGCAGTTTACAAAATAATTTTTGTTGATGGTGATGTCAATTGTTGATTATACCCCCGCTTGAAAAGTTGGAGGGTATATAGTGATAGGGACGTCCGTCCGTCCGTTCTTCTGTTACGCTTTAGAGTACCCATCTCTTATCCGCAACTCCTCTTATATTCTTATACCCATGAATGAATTCTATATTTTGGGTTTCCCATATCAAAACATGGACAATGCCATTCTTTCTGTAATATTGGAGGGTACCATCTCCTATCCGCAACTTCTCCTTTACCTTAAATAAAATTTAATGATACTTTTAATAACAGATTCTTTAATACATACAAATCATCAATGTGAAATAACTTCTGTTTTTGTTTTGTTTGATATGTCTGTATGTTTGTGTTCCTGTAGGATGAAAGTGGGAGTGTATTTCTGTCTTGTGGTGATGCGAGTGTAATGAGGTTGTTTGTTATGTCTGCATTAAGTAGAGAACTGTAAGATTGCGCAGTCTGTGGGCTTGTTGGAGAGTGTTTTGAGTGTACCTTCGTGAGGATATCCTCTTTTTTAATTTTTTTTCGGAAGTTGCTTATTTCGTCTTTGAGGTCGTAGGTATTTGTGTAATTATTGTCTTTCTCTAACATTCCCAGCCTCTTCTGCATACTTATGTTGTCTGATCTATAATTATTAAAGAAAGACTTGCGACAATTCAAGTATCACATGTGAAATTGTTCGTATACTTATGTGTTGCTTATGATAAGAAAGACTTTAACTCATCTAACCTATCAATGCTTCAACAAATAGTCAGCCATCTCTCCTCAGATGGCAGCCCGGGAGGCATGAAACTTTTCGCCTTCCTGTTGAGGTTTTCTAGGATACAGTCGCCCCCTTCACCCTTATAGCCGTTGCCACTAACAATGTGAGATTCATGAAACTGATTTATTTGATTAATGTCTTTTTTTACATAACAGTATTCAATATATAGAAATATATATTAACATATTATATGTACAAATATACATGGAATGTAACCATTAAAATAAAGCATCAAAGTCCCTGAAGAAGTAATTTTTTAGGTTGTTTTTGTAAATGTCAATTGATTCACGGTTTGCCATGAATTGGCGTACTTCAGAAGGACATTGCAGTCTTATCTTCGAATCTCTTAAATATACTTCCATATAGAATGACGTGTTTAGACCAAAGAACAACGGAGAAAACACTTCTGCTTGCAAGAATTGCATCACTGTTGTTACATCTAACGCCAACACGAAAAACAAAGAGCTAAAATTAAAAAGAAACTTCAAACGTAAATTTCTTATTTGGGCATGCAAGACTGTCCAGAAAACCTTTAACACTAGGGTCACAATTGCTGTTATAGCGTCCCTGACAAAGGGAACAATGATTTCGCCAGGCATGGCAAAAAGAATATTTCGAGGATCTTCCAACTTTTATGGTGATCTGGATTTGAAAAGAAAATATTTTAATTTTAAATAGTCTATTGCAAACTCGGATAATAAATCATTTGCCATAATGATAAAAGTATAATCGTCTCTTGTTCATACCGCTTGCACTCTGGCATGCTACATGGGCCTTCGACCTCTAAAGCCCAACATCTAGGCATTTTCTTTCTGTGGAACAGTTTGACAGCCTGTACTCAGACATGCTACAAGGGCCTTAGACATCTATAGCCCAACATCTTGGCAAAGTTTTGTACAACAATTTTACAGGTAGTTTGACCCAATTGAATAAATATTTTGATCTAAAAATTATCCAAATAAAATATGATTGCAAAAATAATATACTTGTAATGTTTAATTATATTATGAAGGATAATTGCCTTATATTTTGTGGACATGATGAACCATGCCTATTAGCATGAGAATATCTTTCTATTTTCGCCCATCGTCTGAGTATTCTGTGTAGTTGGTTACGCCCTCATCGTATTGGCGTCTACAAAAAGGACAAAATTTTTCCAAAGAACTACGAACTCTAACTCTTGATTCCCGCCTACATTTTGCACCCATTAAATTCAATATTAATAGCAATTTGGCCATTAAATCTTTGTTTAATACAAAGAACAGTTCTATTGTAATTGATTAATCATTTTAATTCTAGCGCTAGAAAGTAAATTATCATATATTCCAGCTCTTCAAAAAAGGGGAGTAGACGATATTTTCTAGTGAAATCGAACTTTCAAGAATCACCATATTTTGAAATAGTCTTGAATATGATAAAATGTATCTCATATCTTTTCTTATGTTTTACGCAAATAAATAAAACGTATATAAATTAATAAAATGCAATTATTTAGTTGTAAATAGCTTTAAAATTGATGAAAAATTAGCATTTTGTTTTCGTTTTTTGTCTATCAACATATATTCCCCCCCCCCCCCCCCCGTGAAACACAAAAAGCTTTGGCATTATTTTGTAAAATGACAGTCCATATTACCTGTCAAAAGGAATTTTCGTTTCACAGGGAGATGTTTTAAAAATATTTCCCGTTTTCCGTTGATTTCTATAGTGAAAAACACAAGTTTTACCAAAATTTTAGAGTTATCTTTCTTTGGTATCCCAAATAAGTAACGTTTTATGAAAATTCATATAAATATCAATAAAAAGAAGAAGGTACAGTTTCAATACAAATTAAGCCCTATATTTTTCAAAAATATGAAAGTGATATAAGAAATTAAAATTCATTCTTTCTGAATCATAGGAATTCTCTGCAGTAAAAATACACAAATGGTTTTTCTCATATGACCTCCTAAATGCTAATTGTGACGTCATTAACTTGTGCATTTCCCGTATTTTCTTAAAAAGTTGCAGAAGACATCAATTTTCAGTGGAATTTTCTTTCAGACAACATACTCTGCCACCGTCGCCCGGAAAGATTTTGAGATATGTGATTTTTCATAGCAGTTTGCACAATATATCCAAAAATTAAAGCGGGCGACGGTGGCAAACACTATTTTCTAAAGGAAAATTAGCGGAAAAACAAGTCATTTTGAAGCTTTTCTGCATTAAACTTAAAAATATACCAAATTAATGACGTCATATTTCAAGAATGGCCCTTCTTCATGCCATATTCTTTAATGATTTATCATATTCATCTACTCAACTATTGTTAAAGCCAATTTTATAACTTTTTAATAACATTAAATTTTTAGGGCACAATAAAGCTCAAACTGAACCGTCTTCTTTGAAAATCATTCGAATATGTTAACTTTTGAGAGCTGACTTAGAGGTAGGCGGGAGAACAATACTATCGTTCGTAGTTCTTATTGCAGTCATGATGCAGGGATATATGGAAGGCCATCACGCCCTACAACTGTCCACTTCTTTGCATCACTGACCTCGATCTGCCTCTTCCATCAAATGGTTCAATATCTGATTATATAGGAGGATTAAAACATATCATCTTTCACACAAATTATAGGATGCTTATGCCTGAATTATTAAATTAAATCATACTTTCTCCACTGCTTCATACGAGATAATAGATTTTCAAATATTGGATCGCAAGGAATGACCTTTGATGACCCTGGTTTAGGAAATAAGGCTTAATTGTTTCTAGATTTTATACTTCTCAATAACATAATTTTTTTTCTCAAAGATTATATAGCAGATATGGTTTTTGTAATAAATGTGCCCCGATGGCTTACAATGATGTTTGAATTAAACGTCATTGAACATATGTGTATCGTAAATTACTCGTAAAAATGTTTAATTTGCATTGCATGTAAAATGTCACCGACATATTCAATTTTGAGATGGATGATTAAATCTGTTAAAAAAATCACGTTTTTTTTTCTCTTTCTACAAAATAGCTGTTAGTCGTTATGGTTCACGTTTTGAACTGTTTCTTGATGTTGAAGAGATACTTTGGTGTTAATTGCTGTGTTGTTAATTATACCCCCGCTCCAAAGGAGAGGGGGGTATTCTGTTTTACCCTTGTGTGTGTCTGTCTGTGTGTCCGTCCGTAACAAATTTTCGTCGCAGTTTTCTCCGCAGTTTTCTCCGCAACTGCTCATCGTAGATGCTTGAAATTTTAACACAATCTTCTCTGAGGCATGCCATATGGTGAGATACATTTTTTATCAAATCTGATGTCAACTTCCTATATGTCTGTGCGTCTGTCCGTTTCATACATAACAATTTTTCGTCGCAGTTTTTTCTCAGCAAGTACTCATTATAGATGCTTGAAATTTCAACAATGTTCTCTGAGGCATGCCATATGGTGGGATACATTTTTGTTTAAATCCAATATCAACTTCCTGTTTGTCTGTGCGTCTGTCCGTTTCATATACAACAAATTTTCGCAGTTTTCTCAGCAACTACTCATCGCACTCTTTGTCGAGGCATGCCATATGGTGGGATTAATTTTGATTTAAATGTAATGTAAACTTCATATTTTCCTGTTTACTGCCTGTAATTGAACTTGTATATATTAACATGATAGTGCTTATTTACACCAGAGCGGGGGTATTACTAGTGAGCATTGGCTCACAGATTTCTTAAATTGTTTCGTTCAGTGGTATGAGAGTAGTTGCGGATAAGAGATAGGTACCCCTGACGATGAAAGCAGCAACAAGAATAGGAACCTGGAACGTGCGAACCATGTTTGAAACTGGAAAGGCAGCCCAGGTAGCCAGAGAGATGAGGAGATACAACATCCAACTACTTGGAATATGTGAGAGCAGATGGAATGGAAGTGGCATGTCTTCATTGACTAGCGTAGAAAAGATCATATACCCTGGACATGCATACGAAAGTCATGTACACACTGAAGGAGTCGCCATCATGATGTCACCAGCTACTGCCAATGCACTGATTGAATAGGAACCAATCTCATCAGGGATTATGACAGTAAGATTCCACTCCAAAGGAAGAGAAGTAACTGTAATCCAATGTTACTCACCAACAAACACCGCAGAAGAAGAAACAAAAGAAGACTTTTTACACAAAATTGCAGGCAGTAGTGGACAAGACACCAAGGCGAGATATGAAAATCTTGATGAGTGACATGAATGCCAAGATAGGTTCAGACAATTACGGGAAGGAACTCATCATGGGTACCCAGGCACTCGGAAACATGAACGAGAATGGAGAGCTGTTCACAGATTTTTGCGCATTCAATGACCTTGTGATAGGAGGAAGTGTCTACCAGCACAAAACATCTACAAAGAGACTTGGATTTCCCCTGATGGAAAAACCAAGAAGCAGATAGACTTCATTACTATCTCAAGGAAGTGGAGACGCAGCCTCCTTGATACAAGATCAAGAAGAGGGGGTGGGATGATGAAGCTTCACTCCACCATCTAGTACAAGGCACTATTAAAGTCAAATTGAAAGCCTTCAAGGACAACTGTGACAGACTACACATCAAGTTAAACACCCAGAGACTTCAGGAAAAGGGCACAAGAGACACCTTTAGCATTTCACTGAAAAACAGATTTGAGGTCCAAAACAATGTCTGTCAAGAAACTTCACTAGAAAAACACTGGAACTCCATCAAAGACAACTGGAAAGACACATGCGAAGAGATGCTAGGGAAAAGAGAAAAGGAAGACATGGAATGGCTTTCAGGAGATACATAGAAACTGGTCGATGAAAGAAAACTTCTCAAACAGCAAATTATCATTTGTGAGGAGGAACAAAAGAAACAAGAATTACAAGACAGACGGACTATTCTAAACAATGAAGTAAAAAAAAGTGCAAGGAGAGATAAAAGGCACTTTTTTAATGTACTAGCTACAGAAGCTGAGGAAGCAGCAGAGAAAAAGAGACTTCTGTACCATGTACAAAATCACAAGAACCCTGGCTGGGAAAAGACCACCACAGACCAAGCCAGTAAAAGACAAGGAAGGCAACGCTATAACAAAGGAAGAAGACCAGAGAAACCGCTGGGGAGAACATTACAGAGAACTCCTAAATCGCCCAGCACCAGAAACAACACCAAACATACCACCAGGAGACTCTGAACTAGCAGTGATCACCGCCCCTCCCACAAGGGCTGAGACCATCAAGGCTCTGAAGAAACTAAAGAGTGGGAAAGCAGCTGGGCCTAATGGAATCCCTCCAGAAGCCCTTAAAGCAGACACAAAGACTTCAGCAGATATGTTACTACCTCTCCTGCAGAAGACATGGTCAGAGGGAAAGGTACCAGCTGATTGGAAAAAAGGACATCTAGTGAAGTTACCCAAGAAAGGAGACCTGGGACAATGCAAGAACTGGCGTGGCATCATGCTCCTCTCTGTCCCAAGCAAGATCCTAACAAGAATAATACTGGAAAGGCTCAAAGATGCTATAGGAGAACGACTTCGTCCGGCAGGCTTTAGAAAGGACAAGTCCTGTACAGACCAGATCGCCACTCTACGTATGATAATCGAACTGTCACTGGAGTGACAGTCAACACTTTATCTTAACTTCATAGACTTTGAAAAGACCTTTGATAGTGTTGATAGAAAAGTCATCTGTAAACTACTACAGCATTATGGAACGCCTCCTACCTTTATCAACCTGATTCAACAATTGTATGACGAGGCAACATGCCAAGTCATCCACAATGGAAAGCTTACTGAAGCGTTTGAGGTACAGACTGGGGTTAGACAAGGCTGTCTGCTGTCACCGATGATTTTTCTAGTGGTAGTGGACTGGATCATGCGGGAGACAACAAAAGATAGTAAGACAATGGATTTTCACTCAGTGTTTGGAAAACCTTGACTTTGCAGATGATCTATGCCTCATGTCCCAGAAGAATGAGCATATGCAGCTCAAGGCAAATAGGCTTGCAAAAGAAGAAGCAAAGACAGGTTTAAAGGTGAACATCGAAAAGACAGAGGTGATGCGGCTCCACAACAAACAGCAAACGCCAGTTACACTTAGAGAGCACAACCTTAAAGATGTAGACTCCTTTACATTTTTAGGCAGTATCGTCACAGCCACTGTTGGAACAGATGAAGACATAAAAGCTACAATTAATGAAGCCAGACACATCTTCACCACCCTCAAGCCTGTGTGGAGTTCAACAGCATTATCCACACACATAAAACTCCGCATCTACAACACCAATGTTAAGTCTGTGCTCCTCTACGGGTCTGAAACATGGAGAGTCACCAACACCACCTCCAACAAACTACAAACCTTCGCTAACAGATGTCTGCGCCACATATTAAACATCAGATGGCCAGAAACTATAAGCAACAAGAACCTGTGGGCAAAAACAAACCAAGACTCAAATACTAAACAAATAGCCCGCAGAAAGTGGCGATGGATTGGACATACCCTCCGAAAACCACCAGGAGACATTACACGCGACTCACTCGAGTGGAGCCCACAAGGCAAACGGCGAGTTGGGCGTCCCAGGAAAACTTGGCGAAGGTCATGTGAAGAGGAGATCAGGCAATGTGGACACACCTGGGAAAAACTGAAAAAGGCTGCCCAGAATAGAGTGAGGTGGAGAACTGTTGCCGAGGCCCTTTATGTTCTTATTCGTACCACTCAAACGAACATAAATAATTTATAAAATAAACACAAACACGTATATTAGGATGTGAAGCGCTCTGATAGTGCAGTTTACTTATTATACACAGATTGTTACAAATACATATCAATCTTCTTTAATTGTCTTCCTTTCTACAAAATAAAACAAGATTTTTAAATATAAAATCTTTTTAAAACAAGTAAAGCAAGGGCGGGTGGGTGGGGATTCAGTTATATGCACTAAAAAGAGCCTTCGAATGGCTTTAGAATATTCTGTGCTAACAGCGGTCAGTTAAAACCCGAGCAATGAATATTTAAATGTCACCCGACAAGGTGACCAGCATTTCAGCCAATAGATTACAGATATAAATATTCACGAACACGTGTTATTAGCAACATTGATAAATACATTTATGTTCTTATTCGTACCACTCAAACGAACATAAATAATTTATAAAATAAACACAAACACGTATATTAGGATGTGAAGCGCTCTGATAGTGCAGTTTACTTATTTCGAAAGACAAAGAAGAGTCGAAAGAGAATGACTTGTATAATCATGTGAATTTCATATACCTAAGTTTTTGGTTACAGATAATTTATCCTGAATGTTTTCTTTCACATAGCCATCTTTAGCTTTTTCTGACCTCCACCGCCCATGCTTTTTAAACAACCTGTCACTTATACCAGCCGCTGCAGCGGAAGTTGCCCCGCCTGACCGTAGGCTATGAAGACCAAATTTGCTCTTATCTAAACCTATTTTTTCAAAAGCATCTAAGACAATTTCTCGTGCCCTAGTATAAGACAAAGGGCGATTATCTCTTCTAACTTTATATGCACTTGTATTTTTACAAAATGACAAAGATCTGAATAAATATTCTGATGAATCAACTTCAGCACCCAACAATTTTATATAATCTTCTAACATATGTACAGGACAAGTGTCACCATGAGTTCTAGCAATACACACCTCCTGCCCTTCTTTGTAAACATCCATTTTACTTTTCACAATATTAATTTTCATACACACATCATCAAATGATATATCATTAAGTCTAATATTAGCGAGCTCCGAGAATCTGAGGAACCCTGCAAAACCCAACAAACATAAAGTACGCATATTATATAAATTGTTTGATTTGTATCTCTGAACCAATAACTTCAAATGATCTGGTGTAATCGGTTCCTTTTTTACAACTGGCTTGGAAGTCTCTCTTATTGCTCCCTCCTTTGTTAATTTCACTAAAACGGATTCACATGGATCTTTTAGCCCTGCTAGCTGATGTGCCCAACTAATAGAGTGTGTAGCTAATTGAATTTTACCTGATGATTTGTAATCTTTAGCGATAGAAATTATATAGAAAGCCACGTGTTCATCCGCTGCGGGTAATGCAGAAATAGCAGGCAGAAAAGCGCCACACCATCAGAATGCGTTGAATGCGTACCTGTATTGACTTGATGTGTTCGATGCTCTGGATTTTAGGCAGTAGGATGGTAAAAAGTCCCTAAGTTGTTGTAATCGCTGATCCTCAATCCTCGCACTATCAGACCACCGTCCCATTTTAAATATATCTGAAAATTGTATAAAACAGAATACAAAGATTAAATTGACGTTATTAATACACATTTTTCTTATGGTGTATCAGGACCCTCAATCAACTGCAATACACCGACTTAACAGATGTATCAGGACCATAAATCATCTGCAATACATCTGACCAATATATAAACATCTGGTGTACCAGGACCCATCTCATCTGCAATACACCTCAAAACGTATCTATATTTACATTCTGAACTCAACATGAGTATATAAACAAACTCTATATAGCGTTCTATATTAAGATCTTGCATCCAACTTTACTGCCATTATCCCAGAAGTAAAATTTTTTGATCCAAACAAACACGCTTTGTTATCACCCTGAATTAGTATGTCAGTACAATCATTGAATAGTAAAGCATCTTTAACGTACCATCTATACGTCATATCTTTATCAAAAATAAATTGCCAAAAAACAGCGGAGGGCCAGTTTGGAACAATTAAGACCCCGAAAGCCTTGCATGCTATTAGATGTTTAATAGCCCGAACTACTAAGTGAATAGGTGGCACTAACCAATTGTTTTCGTGTTCCCAGTTTTGGGTAAAACAGTCAATAGCTTCTGAGCCAGGATTCCAAAATTTTGAATTATACCGTCCCAACTTACAATTGTTATAATTTGCAAATCTGTCAACAGTAAAAGTTCCGAACAAGTTGTTAACAAATTCAAAAAATGTTGCAGTAACGCCCCAGTCATCGTGATCTATAATATTGCTAAGAAAATCAGTTTTATCATTTTGTAATCTTGGAATCCATTGTATGTCAATTGAAATTTTTTGTTTTACACACATCTTGAAAATATTGTAAGCAAGAGATTGTAAATGATGTTTCATACTACCAGACTGAACAATTTTTACACAACTCTGATTATCAGTGAACCATTTCACCTCTTTATTCACTAAACTATCTTTAAATGAAGCCAAAGCTAATTCAATCGCTCGAAGCTCTCTCCAAGTAGAGCTCATACCCTTCTCAAACTCTTTCCACATTAAGTGAAAAATTTTTGAATCAACTTCGACAGTGTACGCTCCTGAAGCTAGACTACTCGCATCAGAGTAAATAATCACACTTTTCTTTGTCGGTGTGTGTAAATATCTTGTTTTTTCTGAGTAAATACATTGCAACCAAAAATTACATTCATTTAGAACCTCGTTCTTGTGTGTGAATACAATAACATCGTCCCATGACTTTCTACATGCTATCTCTATAGAACAGAATCTTGTCATTATGCTACATATGATACCCATCACTGGTGACATTGACATAATCTTTCCAACCACTCTTGCCAACTCTCTGGCCGTCACTTTAGGAAAACTCTTCACTAGTTTCTGCAAAGAAGCCACTGTATCGTCCAAACGTCTTGTAGGCACTGAAATAGAAAATGACTGTGAATCCCAAAAAATTCCTAACCATTCTAAATTCTGAGTTGGGTAAAATACAGATTTTTCAAAATTTATAAGTAGCCCAAAGTCAGACAAACTCTTTTGAATGAATTCAGAAACTGAAAAACATTCCTATTTAGATGGAGCAAACACGAAACCGTCATCTAGGTAAAGAACTATCTTAATACCCTTCTTTCTCCAGAATTTAACAATGGGTCTAAGACTTTTTGTAAAAATAAATGGAGCAGATGACAAGTCAAACGGGAGAACAGTATAACAATAATATTTTTCTTTCCATGAGAACCCAAGATATCTCTGGAAACTTTCAGAAATATCAATATGATGATAGCCAAATTTGAGATCGAATTTTATACAATAGCAATCTTTCTCAAAATAATCCAGGGCTGTTTTCCAATCTTCAAACTTTATTTTCTCATATTTCACATAATAATTCAGTCTACTCAAATCTAGTATCAACCTCTTTTTTGACCTGTTTTCCGCGACACTAAGAGGGCTTACAATATATGGTCTGTGTGTAACTTCTACAACACAACCTGTCTTGATTAACTGGGATATTTCTGATGTAACAAATTCAGCGTTAATCTCTGCAGATTTGTTATTTCTAAAATTCATAGATGGCGGAAAGGAGAGGAAAGGAATTTCATAACCAGAATGTATTACTTTCAAAATGTAAGGAAAAGCCCCAATTTCTTCCCATTTACTGTAATGCCTTTTTAGACTATGTTTAATACTATGTTCCGTATGACTCTTTTCATGAACACAAGTCAAACAACCTGTATACTTATCATTGACTTTGATTGGTCTTTCCCTTTGGGCAGTTGGATTTCCAGTGCCCTGTTCCGAAACAACCGAAGCAAACGTCGTAGGGCATAGGCTGTCTCCTTGACTGCTTGTTTCTGCCTTGGCCGTAGAGAAATGGCTGTTGTTGCTGCTGTTGAAAGGCAGGAAAGGGCTGAAAAGTACTAGAAACCCCAGAAAGGGCCAGCTGAGCCGGAGATCCCGCAGCTGCCGCTGGTGGCGTTTTCTGTGTCCCGTAAGGCTGAAATCTCTTGTTCTGCTTCTGATGTCTGAGGGCCCTGTTTTCGGCACTGCGTATCTTCTTTTCATCATCGGAGTTGTCTGCGATTTCATTACACTGGTATTCGTTGACAGTTTTCCAGCCCGCGGGAGATGAATCAGCTATGCGTATATGCTTTTGACGCGTTTTCAATTTTTTACACAAGTCAGAAATGATTTGCAATGATTCAGAATCTTTTAAATCAAAGGCTCTCGACTCTAGCTTCTCTAAACCCTCTAATAATTCGGCGTTAAATTCAAATGAATTCGGTTGCCTTCAGACTTTATCTTATGAAGAGAATTCTCCTTGAGTTTCTTCGAGATGGACTCGGACTGCTCCGCTTTTAACTGTCCCGAGATAGTTTTGAATTGAGACTGTATTACTCCCGTGAAGAGTTTAACAATGTCCGAGATTTCCAATGAAGAGTTCCCTCCTGTGCTGTCTTTCGGTAATTTATCTGTGTCCAAAGTCAGTTCATCGCCCGAATCGCCCATATTACGTGGAAATAGAGAGTGAAAAAAGACGTGTTATATGCTCTAAAAAGAGCCTTCGAATGGCTTTAGAATATTCTGTGCTAACAGCGGTCAGTTAAAACCCGTGCAATGAATATTTAAATGTCACCTGACAAGGTGACCAGCATTACAGCCAATAGATTACAGATATAAATAAACACGAACACGTGTTATTAGCAACATTGATAAATACATATATTCCACCAGGAACCAAAAGGAACCATGATGACCCCAAAGCGTAACAGACGGACGGACATCCCAATTACTACATACATACCCTCCCGCTTTTCAAGCGGGGGTATATTAAAATATTTCACTGCAGCCATCAAACATAAAACATTTTAAACTAACAGTTAAATCTCACTTTCAGTCTGTCCATCGGGCATCTCATTTATTTCCTCCATATATTCCAATTTGTTGCATTGTAGCTTTTATCGGACTTCATAGTTTTAATCCATATTTTTTTGTTTAATACATCTGATCTCAAATCTGTATGTGAAACAATTCCTGCTTTTTGTTTTGTTTGATATGTCTGTATGTTTGTGCCTATGTTCCTGCAGGATGAAAGTTTGTAATGAAGTAGTTTGTTGTGGCTACATTGTGTAGTGAACTGTCAGAATCGTCTGTCAGTGTGTTTCTTGGAGAGTATGGTGAATGTTCTTTCATGAAGATATTCACTTTTTCCAAAGGAGGTCATTTTGCCTCTAAGTTCTTAGGTTTATGTATAATTGATATCTTTTTCTGATATTCCAGCCTCATCTGCATATTCTGTCATATATTAATAATTTAAAGAAAGCCTTGAGACAATTGATGTCTAATAATTGGTGGTATACTTATTTATATGATGTTGCTTATGATGAGAATAGGTTTTAATACATCTAACCTATCAATGATTTGACAAATAGTCAGTCATCTCTCCTCACATTGCAACCCTGGAGGCTTGAAACTTTTTGCCTTCCTGACGAGGTTTTCTAGCACGTACTTCAAAAAGATATTGCAGTCTTATCATTGAATCTCTTGAATATGCTTTCATATAGAATGGCAATTTAAGACTAAAGAACAACGGAGAAAACTTTTTGCTTGCAAGAACTGCATCACTGTTGTGACGTCTAATGCCAGCACGAAAACATGGAGGGCAAGGCTGTAATTAAGAAGAACTTCATACTATAACATATTTTCAGGTCACCTGAGTCACTCAGGTAACCTATTGCTATCCGATTTCGTCCGGTGTCATGTGTCGTGTGTTAACATTTGAACATTTTCAGCCTCTTCTCTGAAACCACTGAACCAATTTCAACCCAATTTATTATATAGAGCATCTATGGGTGAAGGGGAACACAAATTGTGAATTTTATGGTGCCCGCCCCCCTGGGGACTGAGGAGTGGGGCCAAACCACTAAAATTAATGAAATCTTTAAAAATCTTCTTCTTTACTCCTGGACATCAAGCAGTCCAACTGTTAGCATGAATGTAATGAGCGTTAATCCTCTACCAAAAATTGTGAAATTCATGGCCCCAGAATTAGGGGTTCTAGTGCTAGGGCGGGACTCTGTTGATTATATAGTGGAAATGCATTATTTCTTTGAAAATCTTCTTCTCTGTTTCTGGGTATTAAAAAAACTTACTAAATACATAGTTATGATAAGCAAGAGTGCCTCTACCAGAATTGTGAATTTTATGGCCCCAGGGTCAGGGGTTCTGGTGTTAGGGCGGGGCTCTATTGATTATACAGTAAATCTCGTTTAGTACGAACACGGATATAGCGAAGTTTTTCTGGGTCCCCGGCAAAATTCTTAACAAATCCTTGTAAAACTTTACGGTTATAATGAACTCTGATATAACGAATTTACGGATATAGCAAACTGATTTTGGGTCCCGTTGAATTGAAATATTATGAAATTTACATCTTTTATAACGAACTTTCAAAGTTTGATAAATTGAATTGACTTATTTTTGTTCATGGAATTGTATATAAAATTCAATTCACAATAAAACCTTAGTCACCGAAGGTATGTTTTATAATATTTGCTTCCCTAACATATTTGATAGTAATGCTTGAAGGAAAACATGCATTGCGAATTCGCTTTACAAAGTTTTACGAATTCGTTATACGGTTATTACGAATTACGGATATAGCGAATTAAATTCACAGGTCCCCAGGACTTCGCTATAACCGAGATTTATAGTTTATAGTGAACATGCATTATTTCCGTGAAAATCTTCTCTGCTTCTGGGTATTAAATAAACTGAGTAAGTACATAGTTATAATGAGCAAGAGTGCCTCCAAGAAAAATTGTGAATTTTATGGCTTCAGGGTCAGGGGTTCTGGTGTTAGACCCGGGCTCTATTGATTATATAGTGAAAATGCATTGCATGTAATTCTTTAAAATCTTCTTTTCTGCTCCTGGGTATTAAATAAACTAAGTACATTGGTATGATGAGCAAGAGTGCCTCTACCGAAATTGTGAATTTTATGGCCCCAAGGTCAGGGGTTCTGGTGTTAGGGCGGGGCTCTATTGATAATTTAGTGAAAATGCATTAATTCTTTTAAAATCTTCTCTGCTCCTGAACATTAAATAAATTAACTAAGCACATAGTTATGATGAACAAGAGTACCTCTACCAAAATTGTGAATTTTATGGCCCCAGGGTCAGGTGTTCTGGAGATAGGGCCGGGCTCTAAAAAGAAGTTGAAGAAAATTGTACTAGATAATTATAAAGATAAAACAAGGGAAAAAGTGTTTAAATTTACAGAAAACTGAAAACTATACTTGTACAGTAAAATAAAACACAATGTCGATATGGAAGTTAGAGTATCTTACGCTTGAAAATAGTTTTAAGAATAAACAAATGCTAACTAAATGCTAACTAAATTTCGAACAAGTGACAAACTGCCAAATGATAGAAACTGGTAGGCATCAGAAAATACCTCGAGAACAAAGATTATGTTCTTCACGTAATATTATTTATGATGAATCTCATTTCTTTCTACAGTGTAGCTTGAATATACAAGCAAGGAATAATAATAAGCTATGTTAGATAATTGTTTCATCACTCTACCTCAAATCACTTACACAGAAACTTGAATACACAGTATACTAAGTCCAAAACTTGAAGTTATACCGGCTGTTTGCACTTTTATAAAACAATCATTAGAATTGAGAAATAGAAGGTCCACATCGGTGTAACATTTAGGGAATAAATTTCTATATGGGTATTGTATATATCATGCATTGTTCTCTTTTGTTTTGTTTTTTTCTGATGTATTGCATGACCCATATGGGTGTAATATGCAATAAAGAAAGAATTAATTCTTTGAAAATCTTCTCTGCTTCTGGGTATTAAATAAACTAACTAAGTACATAGTTATGATGAGCAAGAGTACCTCTATCTTTTGATTATATTGTGAAAATGCATTAATTCTTTGAAAATCTTCTTTGCTTCCGGGTATTAAATAAACTAAGTACATAGTTATGATGAGCAAGAGTACCACTACCAAAATTGTGAATTTTATGTCCCCATGGTCAGGGGTTCTGGTGTTAGGCCGGGGCTCTATTGATTATGTAGTGAAAATGCATTCTTTGAAAATCTTCTTCTCTGCTTCTGGGTATTAAATAAACTAAGTACATATTTATGATAAGCAAGAGTACCACTACCAAAATTTTATGACCCCAGGGTCAGGGGTGCTGGTGTTCTATAATTGTGTTCTGGGGTTCTATAATGATTTCATAGTGAAAATACATTACATCTCTGAAAATCTTCTTCTCTGCTCGTTGGTAATAAACAGATGAGCTACCTATATAGCTATGATGAGCAAGGGCTCTTCTTCCAAAATTGTGAATTTCAAGGTCCCTGGGTCAGGGGCATCAGAGGGTGGGGTGGGGGGGGCTCTCCTTATATACTGGAAATGAATTGTTTGAAATCTGCTTCTTGGTATTTATCAAACATTTTGATGAGCAAGTGTGCCTTTTCAAAAATTGTGCAATGTGTGGACCCAGGGTCAGAGGTTCATGTATGGTAGGGGCACTTTTAATAATTACTGAATATTACTAATTAGTTGAAATACATTTTTTGTTCCCCTACCCTGTCTATGGGTGTGAAATAACCAAAGTAATCAATTGCTACTGGTATAGTTATGATTAGCAATGGCGCCTCTTTCAGAATTATGAATGCTATAGCATCTATGAAACTTTTTCCACCACTCAAGTCAGATGGAATCTTATATCCAGATCCAGTGGACAAAGCAGATATTTTCAACAAACAACTTCAGGTGGCATTTTCATCGAAGTCAGAAATAACTAGAAACGTTTTTAAGAGACTTGTAATGTGAAAGGAAATTTTGAAACAATGTCAGAAATTAACATCACCGAGCAAGGCATCACAAAATTGTAAGAGAACCTAAATCCTCATAAAGCACCAAACCAGATAACATTACTCCGAGGATTCTTAAAGAAATGGCATGATACATATCGCCGATCCTCAGTTATATTCAGGGAATCATACGATACCGGAGAAGTTCCAAACATATGGAAAACAACATTAGTTTGTCCAATCTACAAGATAGGAAAAAGTTGGAAGCCATAAATTACCGTCCAGTGTCACTGACATGCATAGCCTGCAAATTGATGGAGCACATAGAAAGCAGTAGCATCATGCGTCATGCCGATCAGCATAGTATCCTACACCCCCTCCAACATGGATTCCGTAGAGGTCTATCCTGCGACACACAGCTAGTCGAATTTGTCGACGACATAACCAGAAATCTGGATAGGGAAAAGCAGACAGAGTGTCTAATTATGGACTTCAGTTTGCCATAGTCTCTTACATCATTATTGAATAAGAGGCAAAACAAACTTAGTTATAGATTCAAAACTTCCTCCAGAACAGAAGCCAGTCAGTGGTAGTCGAGGGTGAGACTTCAAGCACAATACCAGTGGAGTCAGGTGTTCCTAAGGGATCAGTACTGGGACCAAGTTTTTTTCTTTACTACATCAACGACATGCCTGAGAAAGTGAGATCAAAGACCAGACTATTTGCAGATGATACAATTGTATATTTGACGATAACATCAGACATCGATGCAACCCATCTTCAACAAGACCTTGACCAACTTGCAGCATGAGAGGAGACCTGGAAAAAGAACTTCCATCCAGAAAAATGCGATGTTCTCACTGTATCCAGGAAAAGGCACCCCATTATGAAGAATTACATCTTTCAAGGTCACCAACTTGGAACATGTTACAACAGCAAAATATCTAGGTGTATCAATTACTTCAGATATGAAATGTAACCAACATATATCCACTATCTGCAAGAAAGCTATTAATACTATCAGCTTTCTAAAACGTAACCTGAACATAAGAAAAGCAAACATTAAAGAAAAAGCCTGTAAGTCACTCGTAAGACCTACCCTGGGACCAATATTTGAAAGAGGATATATATAAGATTGAGATGTCCAATGCAGAGCAGCCAGGTACGTTACCAATCGATAAAACCTCGTCGGTCACAGATATGCTGGACACCCTGCATTGGGAAACACTGGAGGAGCGCCAGGTTAATTCTTCTGTACAAGATTCAAAATGGACTAGTCAGAATAGAAACATCAGACAAATTAGTACCACCATCAAGACTCAGTCGTAACATGGGAAGGCATTCCTTGCAGATACCATCTAGCAACACCCAAGTTCGCAAGGAATTCTTCTACCCTAGGACCATCAGGGACTGGAATGCTCTGCCCACTGACATAGCGACATCTAAAAGCCTTGATGTTTTCAAGGCCTGCCGACTTTTGAAACTGTAAAGCACTATTTTTACTTTTTTAAAAGAAATTGGCATGCGCACCGAAGTGGAAGTGTCATCAGTGATTGATGGTGTCCGCAGAGTGGTAGAATTAGAAACATTTTTAGCATCTTCTCTGCAATCGCTCAACCAATTTTAACCAATTTTGGCATAAAGCATCTATGGGTTAAGGGAAACAAAAACCATGAATTTCATGGTCCCTCCCCCATGGGGGGGGGGGCTAAGGGGCGGAGCCAAAACCACTAAAATTAATGCAATTTTAAAAAATCTTTTTCTTTACACCTTGACATCAACCTGTCAAACTGTTGGCATGATTGTAAACAACATTGAGTCCTCTACCAAAATTGTGAAATTCAGGGTCAGGGTTCTAGTGCTAGGGCGGGGCTATATAGATTATATAGTGAAAATGTATTATTTCCTTGGAAATCTTCTCCTCTGTTCCTAGACATTAAATAAACTTACAAAGTACATATTTATGTTGAATAAGGTTGTCTCTTTCAAAATTGTGAATTTCATGGCCCCAGGGTCAGGGGGTCTGGTGTACTATTGATTATATAGCGAAAATGCATAAAATCATTTGAAATTCTTCTCCTCTGCTCCTGGACATTAAATAAACTAACCAAGTACATAGTTATGTTGAATAAGGCTGCCTCTTCCAAAATTGTGAATGTTATGGCCCCTGGGTCAGGTGTTAGGGCGGGGCTCTATTGATTATTTAGTGAAAATGCATAAATTCTTTAAAAATCTTATCCTCTGCTCCTGGGTATTAAACCAATGAACTATGTATATAGTTATGATAAGGAAGGATGCTTCTTCCTAATTTGTGAATTTCAAGGCCCCTGGGTCATTGGTTCTGGTGTTGGGGGGTCTAATTATTACATAGTGAAAATGCATGAATTCTTTGAAAATCTTTTCCTTTGATCCAGGGTATTATGCCAATGATCTAAGTGCATATTTATGATGAAGTAAGGTGTCTCTTCCAAAATGTATAATTTCAGGGCCCCCTGGGTCATGGTTACCGGGGGGGGGGTACTTAGTCTGAATATTAATTATTGCTTTGAAATCTGCTCTTTGATATTAATCAGCCATTCATGATGAAATAAAATTTATTATAAAAAATTCCAAAATTTTGAAATCTGTGGCCCATGGTTCCTGTGGGACGGGATGCACAACTGGTGGTTATGAAGTGGAAGTGCAGTTTCTCTTTGATACTCTGATCCACCTCAGGGTTTTAAGTAACCAAAGTATGCATGCTAAGTGTATAATTAAGATAAACAATGGTGCCTCTTTCAAAATTGTGAATTTCATGGCTTTTGGTTTAGGAAAGTTGTTACACTGTACATGATACTCAGATGACCTGTGAGGCCCGTGGGCCTCTTGTTTTTATTAGGATTGGCAAGGCAGTCCAGAAAACCGTATAGGGTCACTATTGCTGTTTATAGCGCCCCTTACATTGGGAACCATGATTTCGCCAGAATGGTAAAAAAAAAAAAAAAAAAAAAAAAAAAATTCGAGAATATGCCATTTTATAGTGATCTGAAATTTGAAATAAAATAATTTTAGCTCACTCACTGATATGTCTATGACTATAATCATAAATCATAAATATATAATTGCCACCTGTTTCATACGTACTCTGACATGCTGCAAGGACCTTTGCCTTTGGACTTCTAAAGCCCAAAATTCTGGCAAGGTCTTTCACCATGTTAATTTCGAAATGGCCGTAACCTAATTAAATATATATATTGATAAAAAAAAACCCATCCAAATAGAATATGATTGCAAAATATAATACTAGAGAGTCTGCTATTGCAAGCAATAATATCGTATGTCGCCCCGAACGGTTTCCCTATTTCCATGGCAACTACAGTGTATTGATAATTTCGGACGAGACTTTCATTTTTTGTATCACTAAAACAATACCAATTAGCTAAGCTTAGACAACCATCAACTCATATCAGTACTTTCAGTACTTAGATTTAAAAAGCAAAGTTTAAGATTTTTCACTTTCCCCCTGTTTCCTTAGAAACTGCTGACAATTTCCAATTTTTAAATCCAATAAGCACAATTAAAGGTACTAATCATTACATCAATAACATTTTATGAAGAATGTTTAAGGGACCAGAGAGAACACTCGCGGACAAAATTCGTAGCTTTTAGCAGGTTTCCATGGCAACGGTAACCATTTTGAAACTGAATGACCACAGAACACAACTACAACCAGTGATACTCCTTTGAGGAAAGTTTCAGGAATATTGTCCCAGCCATCTCCGAGAAACAGCTTGAAATTCCACCTCCCATCATTTTGTCGTCTATACATAGAATAAAATAAATATTTTCTCGATCGGTTGTCATGCAGGCATATATGGAAGATATGTTTCTTTGACTTGTTTGTCAATAAATTACCTTTTAAAGAAATGGTTCTCTTGCTGATCGAATCAGCTGAGAATTGTTGGCGATTAAAGTTTATTGCTGAATAAGTAAAGGAAGTTGACGATATAAATATTGAAGTCATCACGTTATCATAAAGTTTGGTTGTTAGATTACCATTAACATTTTTTATAGAAAAATATTCATATATTATAAACTTATGTGTCAGCCTCTGTTTTATCTTTTATTTCAAACTTACTGGGTAAAATTGCAACGTATGGTTGACATATGTTGAACATATGTTCCAAAACATATAATTTTCGCCATAAAAAAACTATCAACATATGATTAACGTATGCTTCTAAACATATTTTGATTAAAAGGTAAACATATGTTACTTATATGTTTTGTATTACCATATGATAAACATATGTTTATGTTCATATGTTTTCCATATGTTGAGCATAATCATGTTTATTTCATTTTTATGTCTATACATTTTTTATATTATGTTGACATACGAATGGATATAAGTATTGTAAATTGATAATATTATTCGTCGTCGATATACGTACATGTATCTAAAAGTCGAGGCGGAGTCCACTGCAAGTGTTTTCTTCATTTTATTCCCCCCAAAGCAATCTCTACAAGTATATAACTGATCAAATACTTAGTATATGAAGCAGTAGATCGATTTTGACGAAAGATTTTTACTATTTGCAAGGTTGATGCTTCCTTTTGGTTGTAGTGTCCGTAAGTTGAGACCTCGACCACAGTATGAATATGGTTACAGGGAAATCTTTTACGGAGTTTCCGTCGAACAAGTTGATGTAACTGACCTCTTGATGTTTGCCTTTTGAATAATGAGGTAGGGGTTTTCTTTGGAGTAAGAAAAATATGTAACTTTAAATTCTAGTGTTTAGATCTTATTGATATCCACCAAAATGTGGCTTCAGTACTGTAGACTGATAAGACTAAATGGTTGAATTCGTTTTTCTAATAAACACTATATAAATATTGGTTTGTTTCTTCCAAGAAATGTGAGGTGCTGTTCTGTGTACGCAGTATAGTCTAAAATATGACTCGTATTACCTTCACTGAATAAAGATAAAAAACTAACGAAATATTTTTCACTATATGTTGTAAAAGTAAGGAAAAAGCGATGCTCACTCCAGGACGCAAAACTAGGATAAATTTTTACACCTGTGTTTTTTTAAAAGCTATCACCGGATTTCTATCAGTTTTCAACATACTAATACATGTACTACAGTTCATTGCTATCGTCTCATCATTTTTTATCTATAAAAATTATTGATTATCTTAGTAAAGTATGAAATTTTCCTTAGCATGGGATAAAATTTCCTGAATCTACCTTTCCTCGTTATATGAATCCTTTGTGCAGGTGGAAGATTAGTCCTGGGTCTTGCATTAATTGGCCTGTCATTCATATGACAATTGAGTTCAGAGTTCAACTGATTTCTCCTCCCAATACTTTTATCCTCTATTGTAAAATAAGTGGTCCAGCGCATTGGGCTAATAGACCAATAATATTCATTTATGGTGTAATGCCTCCTAGATTTCATATTAATGTAACATCTCTACAATATGGCCGTCGTTCGTTTTTCGACTTCGATTAATTTATATATGCATTAGTCAATAGAGCAACAGAAGTTTTAATAGGATACAAGTGTATTTTGATCATATCAAAGATAACTAAAACAAGTGTAGTCACTGTCAACGAATACGTATAGTAAACGCCAGCTGGTACAGTAGATATCTGTTCACAACGAGACGGAACAATTTTTATCTTTCAATTTCGTCATGAATTGTACGAAAATAATGAAAATGTTCTAATGCCTCGAATTGGAGTGGTTTCGACCTTTTCGGGCTTTATCAAAGAGGACCTAAACACGGACTTCGTGTTCTCAAAACTTTTTTTGATTCAAAATAGAAAGTTTCGAATATTATGAACCTTTGGATTTTATTTATTTCAATCACACTGCTGCTATGCCATGTAGTTTCTATAGGAGGGAATCATTTTGTAAATGAATGGGCTGTGGAAATTCCTGGTGGAATACGTCAAGCTCGAGAGGTTGCTAAATCTCATGGATATGAAATCGTTAAGGAAGTAAGTGAATAAACGGACTTTTTGGCAAGTATTATTTTTATAGGGACAGGATCAGAGAAAAGTCAAATTATTTGACTTTAAAGTTGTTAATGCATAATCCACAGCATACGAAATAAAACCAAAAAAATGGTATGGTACCAGAAAGGCCTTGAGGAGGCTCTAATTAAGGAGGAATTTTTAACTTTTTTTATTATAACTTAATGTAGTTTCGAGAACCCCCTTTATGATTTACAGAAATCTCCTATGTTTCTCTCTTTTTAAGAATATTTGATAAATTACATCACTCAAATATAAAGCATCCTAAAAATAAATTCAAGCTAACTGTATCAGTTGAAAAATTATTATTTTAGAAATTAAAAAAACAGTATTTTAATTGTGGAAGTTTATTCCAGTATTATCGTATAACATCGTATGTGGTAAGTTACAGTAATTTAATGCAAATTTTGTAAGCGTGTTGCAGATGAAATGATATTTACAATTTGAACAGCTGAGTATACGATATCAAAATTGTATAGAACAAATGAAGCATGTGGTAAGGTGCAAAGCTGAAATAAGAGTTATTTTTTCCCTTCTCTTATTTGTTTTCTGGTCGATTGTAGAACAATAAAAAGAAAAGAATTTATGTAATTGAAAATTTTAAAAATATATTCAAATTTGGTCAGAACAATATGGTTAGGTTTTAATCGTGGTCGGAAAGTAAAACTTTGTGAGACTTTTTTTCATAGTACATGTATCTATATCTTTATTGTTTAATGTCAGAAAGATAACCAAGAGTGAACTGTTCTCAAAATGGGAAACAGGAAGTGACCTGTGGCAAGAAAGAATTGTTAAAAATTTGAGTGCAATCAAACAGTTAAGGATGTGGATGCCGGAATTAATAAAGCTTCCCAAGTTTCTTTGATTGAGAAAATGAATTCATTCTACAGTTATCAAATCATGTTTAATTTTGACAAGACTATGTTAAGTATTCATACAATTGAAAATGTCATTAAACTATATGTGAACATAAAAGATGGAGATTTGATAATAATTAAACTAATTTGATTATTATTTCATGGGGCAGTTTGTTCAGCAGTACATATAGATTGGCAAGCGTTGTTATGCAATATAAGGCAGTCGTGCAACGGCTATGTGAAAGAGGAAAAAAGGAATTTAAACATTGATAAAAACATATTAAAAATAATCTCATGCTTTTATGATTAAAGGTATTTTTATCCAATTTGTTGTTTCCCTCTCCTGATTATAGTCATACAATTCATGTATAAAATCATAGCCAATCAAATATGTTGTATAAATTTTGAATCCCCCCTAGTAAATTCAAATTTTACAATAAGATACAAATAAATTTGAGTTAACTAATTTGGAATAAAGAAAACCCAAAATTAAGTTTTGCAAAATTGATAGGAGACAGAATGTGTACAGAAATTTACAGAATCCTTTAAACAGTAACTTCAGAGTTATAAAATTTTAATTCTAGAAATATTTATGTTGAAACTCTTCCAATTCAGTCAAAGACATGGGGAATTTTCCTAACAACTGCATTTTGCGACATATCATCGTCTCAAGCCACGGTCCGGAGTCCGCATATATAGCTCTCTCCTACGAGATGGGAGAGGAGCGTACATTTTGGCCGTGGTTTGCGACGATGACGACATATTAGCTACGTTGCTAACGTTTATTGCGAGGGTGTCTCCAACATTGTTTTCGTCTACTTTGGAAGGGGGGGGGTCAATTAATTATTAATCAAATGCTTATATAATCATACACGGACCTCCACTATGTTTTCATTTAGCAAACGTTCAAAGCAAAGCAAATATTCAAGTCACTCATATGCTTTGCTATATAATGATGAAATAGACACAAATTTTGCATTGGACGGTAATTTCGTAAATCGTTCCTATAATTGATAAATACGCCGCTACTTCAGTATTTGTCTGCCATTTTTCAGGATCTAATGGCTGCTTGCGGCCTAAAGCTTTTACATGTTGATGCCACTTAATGAGGTAAAATATGATGGCTGCTAATTAATCGAAGGACAACTTCCCATCGAAGTACGATAGAAAATAAAGCTTAAACAAAGAAGGATTGTCTTTTCATTGACAAAGATTTCGAATGTTAATGAACAGCAATACGCTTTTTGACAAAAGATATCTTCTAAACTGTGACTGCTTGTAAAAAATATTATATATAAAGACATAAATATTATCATATTATGAACTTTAATGTGTACCTTCGTCTTTCTGAGCTCAAAGAGCTGAGAGAGGTTTTACGCAGAACTGTTAAATTGAATATTCCTTCATGATTGATCGAATGTCATTGAAGAGTTCAAAAGAAAATTTGATAATAAATTATCCTTCTCACAATAATCTTCCAGTCCAGTAATTTTTTTTCATCAAATTTTAGAACTTTTTTGAGACCTTTAAAAAATGAGAGTTCTGAATTTGAAAAACCGAAGAGAGAAGTTCTGAGGGAATCTTTAGATGAAAGGTTATACAGCGCTTGATTCATTGATTAAAAAACGTTAACATTATTATGCCCTCGCAATGGAGTTGAAAAATATATAGTAAAGCGCTAGAGAGGGTGTTATTTGTATGTGTGAGAGGGTGTTTGTGTTTGTTTGTTCTTGTGTAAAATCGGAATCAATCTCTAATGCTGTCTTCATTTATCAATACCTATACTGTCTATGCCAGGGGATGCTCCGCTTTACGGTGCCCTTGTTTAAATTTTACATTTTCCTTTCCCTTACAGATTCCTAGATGGCTTTAAACCAAAGTTCAATCTCTACTCCCACTTCTGAAAACAAGTTTTAGGCAGTGAGATAGAGGGATATTTATTAGATAAGACAGCCTTTGTCTTTACTAAGTAACCTTGTCTCTGTCTGTTGGGTCATGAACGTCCTTGCAGTTTGGATTCAATGTAAATTATCTTGAGGTCGAATGTAGTTTTACCCTCGTAAAGTATTTTAAAAAGTGTATAAGGGGTGGGGTTATACTCACCATGTCCGTCCGTTTGGTCATGTTAGGTTACTTTCTGGCTTATTTCAATCAGTATCCAAACCAAACTTGTAGACTGTAATGTGCCATCGTGGACGCTTTATAGGTTAAATACAGTTACCCACGGGTAGATGTATCGATCTTATTTGGACAACTTTAGTAGTCCTTTCCTTGCCGAGTGTATGATTAACAAAGTGTATTTTTATTCAGATTCATGGAGTTATACATGTCTTTGTGTTCCAAGTCATATTGGAGAGACCCACAATAAAACAAGCATTAATAAATATACAGCTACAAAAACAATGATTCTCGTCCAGTTAGGCTTTCAGACTTGTTTTTGTTCAAACTGAAAAAAAGTTACATCAGAAGGAGTTTGATTAGAATTACCATGGAATACTTAATCCATACTAATTCTAATGAAGCTTTGATTGATTTATTTGATCTTTTAATAACATTCTCCTAATTAGGACAATGGCAGTTTTAAAAGAAAAAATCTCGATATGATCATCTACGCGTACAGAATGACGTTATGACAAAGGCAGTTGCTTTAATGTCTTTTTGTCATCGCAGGGGAAACGAGATGGAAACTTTCAATTTTCTAAACTAATCAGATGTTACATTAAACTTCAGACAGAAGGAACTGCATGTAAACCTGTTCTTTTTATCTCCAACATTTTTCATCATACGCTTTAAATTAACTTAAATCGATATAACTTACATGGAAATAATTAAGAGTAAACCTTTAACTTTGTAAAATATTTTACATATTTAAAAGTAAATGCAAATTAATATATATTTAAATTTCTTATCACATATGATCAATATCGAAGATACATTAATTCCGGAGAATAAAAACTTCTATTATCTATTTTCAAAAAGCGACAGAAACGCACATCGGAGTTGCAGAAGTTAATACGGGGTATAGTGAATGTGTTGTCATCAAAAGCAGTGACATGTGTACATGTATTTATTTTCAATAATACTATTTAGCTAAAACGCCATATGTTCGTCATATCCTTGATATTTAAGAACATTGTTTACTTAGGTCAACTGTAAAAAATGGTTATTTGCCCTCTCCTGATTCAGGATGCAGTTAAAACTTGGTTCGGTAGGTACATGTAGATGTAGGTGACAAAAAAAATTTTGACAGAAATTTCTATACTTCTTCTCTGGAATGCATAAAAAAAATTAAAATAGCTTCCCGGAGATTAAATGGACCATTTTCAACCATTCGGTCGAGAAAAGGCACCGAACACTGATTGGTCTTCATATATAATATATATGAAAAATAATTCTTGAAATACAAAAATGCAATTTGGAATTTTTTTCAGTTGAGCCGTATCCTACTGGATTTACGAGTCGGTAAATTTTCATTTGACGATATTTTACTTTTGATTTTAATTTTCTACAGTTTGTTTGACCCATCAGAATTAAGCTTTGAATTCACTTGTGATTGTAACCGGAAAAAGAGCAGTCTAGAAAAATATTAAGGCACTTGATGGTGTAAAACGTCTTTTTCTTCAAGTAAAATATGTTGGTGTGGAGCGAAGTATGATATAATTATACTGTAAGCAAAGTATATATAAACGATTTATCGTGTCAGACCGTATAAAAAACATTCACAATACCCCTAACTCGAATTTCCTCAAAAAGAATATCCTACTCTTCCTTTTTTATTCATGCACATTACTTAGTATTTACATTAATTTCCTGTGCCCGTGCTTCTCATAGTACAAAATGTTACCCCGCAATATTTGCATGACTGAAGACAATCTACAAACTAACGAATTGTCTAGAAATCGATGGGTAAAAACGATGGCCCTAAATGATGTTCAAGCAATAATGAACCTAGAAATAAGATACATACAAAGTTTACTAATTAGTTCCCTTAATATTACATCAGACTAGGATAAAGAAAACCCAGTCATATTTGTCGAACAATATGATATTCAAGTTTCTTTAAAAAAGGACTAAGAAAAGGGTACCTAGCATTTAAATCCAATTAATTATTTCAGGGGATGCTATCTATTGTAATGTTTGCATTCAATTTCCGATAATCAGACGAATTCATCTTAAAATTCATATAAGAGAACCACAGAAAAATGAACACAAAAAGAATTGGAAAAATTCTCTTCTTTTTTTTTTTTTTACAAGTGCATTTTGGTGAGAATGGTTTTTATCACACCAGATTATACGCATTGAAAGGAAAGAAAGTTTTTGAATCCGCATTTGTTAAGTCGAGAAAATCCTAGCTATTAAATGAAGAAATGAAAATCGACTGTCCGTGTACCGGTACAGAGGGGGGACAATATTGTAATTGGCTGCACCCTAGCGCAGTTTATTCAATCTAAGGGTTTGTCAAATGTATTCATTAGTTCGAGCATAACGACTTTTTACTCGATTTCCTGAATTTTCCATTTATATTAATATCAAGTGATAAATACGATACTTTTCAGTACATTTAAAGCTACAAATATTTTTCGTATATAAGGTATAATCGGAGATTTTCCATATAAAAGAAAACCCTTGGAGAGTCTAATATTTCATTTCCTATTTATCTGTACTACAATGTAGTCAAAAAACTAAACTGGTTTATGTCTGTAGTATAGAATTGCTTTAGAGATAAATTATCCGGTTCTTCTTTTATCCAGTTTTGAAAAAAAATAACCGGCTATCGGATGCAATAAATAGTTTACATGCAGCTATTAGATGTCA
The DNA here is from genome assembly GCF_032062105.1 of Saccostrea cuccullata. NCBI lineage: Eukaryota > Metazoa > Mollusca > Bivalvia > Ostreida > Ostreidae > Saccostrea > Saccostrea cuccullata. The sequence goes on from NW_026918180.1 coordinate 86,430, forward strand.
AAATTCAATGAAAACAATTTGACAATCATGTACAGCTGTTTCTTGTTTTGGTTTTTAAAAACTTTGTTTTTTTTGCAAATGTCTCCATGATAATATTACAAGATATTTCCATAATTTTTAATTTGCACAGCTGGTGAAACAATCCTAATACATGAAATTATATTTGCATTTATATGAATATAACTAAAATTTCCATATTTAGTATTACAATTTTTTTTAAATTTCCAGATAAAACCATTCGAAGATCACTATGTATTACGTCATCGTGACGTACCAGTTCGATCTAGACGTGAGGCTCATCATCACACACGGCGTCTAGAGAAGGATGGACGAGTGAGTATCAATAAATATACCCCCCTTTAATCTAAATCCTCAATATAAAGGTGACCATTTGATAAACACCTTCTCCCTTTCAATCTATATCCTCAATTTAAAGGTGATTACGTTTACTTAATAGTAATAATAATAATAATAATAATAATACTTTATTTAGAGAAGGTGGCCTGATTAGTGTGACACACTATTCTTCCTAGGGCCTTCTAATTACAACAACAGTATTACATCAAATTAGCAAAGATGAACAGATTAGAAAGTGAATTATAATACACGTATATACACAATGTCACATGATAATAATGATAATCATAATAAAATAGAAATAATAAACAGATATATTTATATGACATAAAAAGAAATACATGTATAATGTCACATGAGTAAGATAGTTCAGAGTAATCAAGTTCTGCTGTTGAAGATATACTTTTCTACATTTCGTTTAAAGATTGGCAGAGTTGGCGCATATCTTATATCTATAGGTAAATTGTTCCAAATATGAACACCGGAATATTGAAGTGAATTTTTAAATAAATTTGTTCGGTGTTTTGGTAGGCGAAGGTCAAAATTAGATTCTGAACGTAAAGTATAAGCATTAGAAGTTTGAGAAATAAATAAATCTTGCAAGTAAGCCGGGCTATGATTGTTAAATATCTTGTACAACAAAATACATTTATGCAAAGTTACTAAGTCAAAAACAGATAGCCACCTTAGTTTTTCAAATAATGCCTTAGAAGGAGCATCAGGGGCAGCGTCAAGTATAATTCTAGCAGCCCGCTTTTGGAGCTTATGGATTCTCTCCATGTAACTATGTGGTGCATTACCCCAGATAGTCAGACAATAATTAATGGAAGGCAGGATAAAGGCATTGTAAAAAAGTTTTCTGGTTTTCAAAGGAAGAAATTTCTTGATTTTCCGCAAAGTAAACAATTTATATGTTAAAGATTTGCAGACCGAGTCTACATGATCATGAAAGTTCAGTGTTTGATCTATATGTACCCCAAGTAGTTTTTCTGTTTCAACATTGGTGAGGTGTTTGTCAGAGATATGTAAACTGAGATTTTGATTATCTAATTTTGATTTCCTTTGTTTAGTACCCATCAGCATACATTTTGTTTTATCAACATTTAGAGCCATTTGATTTTCTAAACACCATTTTTCAATATTTACTAAATCAGAATTTAGAGCTGTTTCAATACTAAATATATTATTCTCATAAACATGTAGAGTTGCATCATCAGCAAACATATCGATATTTGAATGACTTACATGTAAGGGAAGGTCATTAATATACAACAAGAACAATAGGGGGCCTAATATTGATCCCTGTGGCACTCCTGCTGTGACAGGTAAGACATCAGAAGAAGTTGTACCAATTTTTACACTTATGTCGGATAGGGCCGATTCATTATGATAACCCCCCCCCCCGGCTCCTTTAGTCTAAATCCCGATTTTAAAATTGATTATATTTCTTTATGTCGGATAGGACCATCCAAATCAGATTCGTCCCTCTTCAACCAACTAGTGGCAATACTTCCGGTTTAAAAGAATGCTACTCAGCAATTGTTAACTTCGAATAAAATTTCTTCACGTTAAAAATTGAGGAATCCTATCTTTTCAAATTAAACTGTGAAATATAGGTTTTTTTTTCAATTTTTAGCTTGCACCACAGATGGTTTAGTTATAAAGAAATCCAGTTAATTGCAAAATGTGCATTGTGTTTGTTCGAAGTGAAGACATTGTATAAATAATGTAGTTAAAAACGTAAACTTAATCTCACTAGTGCCTCTATACATCAAAGAAATAACTTGTGGTTTTCTATAAATACTAAAAAGGAAGTTAAATCTATTTTGTTTAATGAAGAATTTTCAAGCTTCAATTCTGCAACTATATGAATGAATTGAAGACATGTTAATTTTAAAACATCTACTTTGTTCCTGGAACATCAGAGGTAATTACAACTTCCTTCAAATTATAGATGACACGAATTAAATAACTAATAGTAGATAATCCGCCATACAAAAATGTAATGTAGAATGTCACTTTATTCACAAAGTTTGAATTACCCTAGACTAGATTTTCTACAAAATATGACGTTTAAAACCTTTTTTGTAAAATAGCTCCTTCGCATGAACGTCTTTGATCTTCGCCTGTATAAAAAGAGATTTTTTTTCATTTTATTTTTGTTAAGAGTGTTTAAGCCATGTTTTTAAAATCAGCAAAATTTCTCGTTCAGGCATATAACTCTTTAAAAGGAGGCTGGGGGTCAACAAATTAACCATTGGATATGTAACTTAATTTCTTTGGATGTGATATCTTAACCTGTCAACTATCATTTGGAAAAGAAATTTTTCATCTTTTTTAGTTTTAAAATTTGATCATCGTTGTATATTTTTATATGGAGCTCTTCTTCTAAATGAGATCAATGTAGTCTAAAATGGCTACAACACCTAGCCCTCTTAATTACTTGATTAGGGGTAAAAATATCAACCAATATTAATAATTCGTTTATTATGGTGCCCAATCCCTTACAGAATGCTAATGACGGTTACAGAAGGTAAAAATATCAGTAGTAACATAAATTATATCAAAAAAACTTTACTACACAAAGAAAATCGTGTCTTCACATAAAGACATCATATGGAGTCATTTTGTATTATTGGCTTCAATAAGAGTGTCCACTGACTTAATATTTCTCATCTCTGGTATTTAAATCAATTGATTTTGGCCGCTGCACCGGATATTTTCTTGTAGCTTTTGAATACAAATACAACTTGTAATTGATTTCTGTCACAAAATGTCTCAGTCCTCAGTGATACCGGATATTTCATTACTTTTAACTGTCCCGCAGAAAACATCAACCAATCACATTCTGACACGTGGGATTTTATATTCAGCCATTGTATTGCGCTAATCTCTTTAGAAGGTAAAGACTTCTGTGAATGCAAATTCTTTCATGCCGCCTATAAAAAGATGTCTACACACAATATTTCTCAATCTTGTTTTTCTACAATTAATACAAAGCTAAAATAAAACATAGACAGAGGTAGGCGAACTCAAAGGGGAAGCGGAAACAATATTTAAAGCCACATACGCTAAAGCGTTGCCGAGATTTGTACAGTTGATCCACATGAGTAAACAAACGGATGCTGAATAAAAGCATTTATGTTCACTTACACGCTTCATAGATTTCATATTAATGCCACAGGCATTGCACGTTTTTAACATTAATTGCTTTGACCGAGTAGTTTACATGGGAAAGTACTTTTAGTCTGTAAAATAATATTACGTACATCGTCGGACTTCCTAGATAAATACTGTATTCATTCAATATATAATTATGTTTCAATAAATATGCCCTTTGCATCCTAACACTTGAACATTGGCTTGCTTTATGAAGGAAAGAACTGCTTGCCTAGACTTTTAAAAGTTTTTTTTCTCATTTGAAATACTCTCCACTTTCTTTACTGATATACAGAAAACTTGTATCTGTAGAATTCATTTAATAAAATTAAAAAATCTCGAAGACAAGTATTGATAGCCATATTTTGAGGATGATAACATGATAAATAATAAAAACAACATCCTTTTAACAACCACACACTAATTATTTTTTCAGAAGTAAAATATGCATTATTACTTAAATATTACAGCTTGATATTATCTGCAAAAATTACTGGATAGAATAAATAAATATATAACGAAACACAATAATTTAAGCTACATGTACCACCAACTTTTATCATATAACTGCGGTTCTTTCGGGTTTTAAAAGATTCAAAACAGATCAAAATACGTATAAAATCCGTTGTTTTACTAGCTGAAATCTAAACTGTACATGTACGTCGGATAGGAGCTTATCTGTTCTCTGTTTGTCTCTTATCTTTTTCTGGTCTTTCTTTATTACAAAGTGGCCAGTTTCAACCGAACCGGTCACAAAGTCTAGATTTTTGCAGGTAGTTTATTTTAAAAATGTTGACATAAAACCTTATTTTCAAGACGTTAATTAAAGATCAATCGTCCTGAGATGCAAAATGATTAAAAAGTTTTTAAAAGATTTTCCTCAAAATCTCTTGGTCGATAAAAATAAAATAAATGCTACCTCATAAGATTTTTTTTAATTTGTTCAAATCACGATAGTGCGTCGAATTAACAATACAACTACTTTTGATCACACTAATAGTAATATAAAGATATGATTTTCTGCCTACATATCTGTTATGTATCAATTTCAATGAATTTTGCCCGCATATAGGCACACATATAATGTAAAAATATGTTTTTAAAACTCAAAATTCTTGTCATTAAAAATAAAATAAATGCATCAAAAATTCCAATTTGTTTCTTGGATTTTTTGGATCACAAAGGTATGATAATGGATAAAAGTTATATTATTGATAAAAAAAATTCTTCAATAATATTTAGCGAGTTGCAGTGAGGTACATGTATATAATAGTAATTTGATCCGAAAATCCCGTTTATGTCTGTTTGACAAGCCCATTCCAGCCAAACATAAATGATACGTTGGTCTTACATTAATAAATGAAATATGTGGAGGTAACGAACAGTATTTAATCTCAAAAGTCCATAAAACAATACAAATTAGAAACAGAGCAAACTTGGAACTCTTAAATATCAGAGTTAGGATCAGATGCCATTAAGGAGCGAGCATTCCGATCGGTCACACCCACCTTTTGCTCCTTGTCATGATCGGAAAAGCGTGAAAATATCCGACGAAGAATTCAGTGTAAAAGTAATGGCCTTACAGCATAGACCTAAAGCAAATGCTTAACAGTCTATAGTATGAAAAGCATCACAGGCAATATATTTGATTTTTCCGAGATTGTTAATAGTTTTATATGAATGCACATAAACATAATTACATAAACGGCCAGATATGTCAAAGAATCATCAACCTTAATAAAAAAAAATTGTGTTTCTGAGAAGAAAAAATAAACTTAAGCAGTGCATAAATTGAGCGAGTAAGAAAAAAAGTTTATCATAAAAATGACCTCACCATTGCACTATAAAACTTGTCTTACTTCGTTTAAGTACAATGCAATGAGCAATTAATCTCTTTTTTTATAGTACATTATTTTTGGTTTTATTTTTTAGTTTTCTCAGTCAAAGTTGTTGGAATATCGATCCATTTTTTTTCTACTGTAGGTGAGATGGGCAGACCAACAAGTGGAAAAAATTCGAAGAAAACGAGGCGATGCTGTCCGTAACTCAGAAGCGAGTTTACATTTTATAGACCCTTTATGGAACAAGGAGTGGTATTTGGTAAGTGACGAGTCTATGACGAGGACTTTCTCGTCTCTGAGAAAAAATACTACAGTAACAGTTTTTTTTCCTTTTCAGAGAGGCAACAGTTTTACTAAATAAGATAAATAGATTAGTTTATATTGCAATGTTTCGTGTGAAATATCACATTAAAAGTACTTGGAAGAACCAAATTGTTATAAAATTGTTATCACATTAAATTTCTTCGAAGCACACTCAACACAATGAAGAAAGGTGATACGTATATTACACCTATTGTATTTCTATTTTGTCGCGTTTTCTCGATTTGTTATTTTTCCATATAAATTGAAAAAAACCTATTTTATTGTAAATAAAAACATTTTTGGCAACAAGGTTTTCATTGAGATAATCTGTCCTTGAAATTTCAGAATAATTTTTTTTATTGTCATATACAATTTTCAAATTGGAAAAAAAAAATGTAATGGACATTTTTCATTATTTCAGGAAGATTAAGAAATACACAATTTTTCTTGTAGCATGATACTCGAACTGATCTCAGTCTTCCAAAACTCGATTTACACGTGGTTCCAGTTTGGGCTCAAGGAATCACTGGAAAAGGCATCGTCGTCAGTGTATTGGATGACGGTAGGAAGGTTATCATAGAGTTTAAAAATATTAAAAATTGTGAAATTACGATATAGGTTAACTCCCCTTTTTGTGCCTCTGTTTGAGGGTTTCTTTGAAGTCTGTGGCAAAAAGTTCATCCCATACTTATTTTCTGAATCTATTACAGTTAGAAATATCAACTAGCTGTTACCATCCCTGTTATAAATGACTTGTGTATTGATTATCAAACAGTATGATACAGAGAGGTCACAGAAACTAAGGTCACAAAAGTTAATTTCATAAGGCTGTCTTCTTTAAGGAAAGATGATATACAAACGAAATTTTATCAAAACATCTGAAAATATCAACTTTAAATTAAGTCCTGTTTATATCAGTAAACTGAACAATTTGAACAGCATAGCTTAGAATTTTTCGTTTCAAATTTCATAATAATGGGTATAGATTAACATTTAAAAACTTAAGAAAATATATACATTTTTAGACATTGTAGGAAAAGAAACGAGCACTTTGAATAAAATTTGACGATTCGAATTAGAAAATGTGAAAACGAATTTGTCTTCAGTGGATGATCAAGAACCACGAATGACAAAATAATTAATGGAAGTATTCTTTACATTATTTTCGATACATACTCCAAGATATCAAAGTGTATTGGTAATCAAAGTCTTGGTAAAAGCGTAAACATGTAACAAATCCTCGCATGGGGACCGGTATTTATAATATGTACCCGGTAGTCATTAAAATCAAATAAATGATACTGAAATATAAAGACAGATATAGATTCTAGATGAATTACAAATCTTACTATTATGCCAAAGATAGATTTCAATTTCAATTTAATTTCTATGAACAGTGCAATGTAATATGAATTGAAAAGTAACATATGACACCAATTTTTACTGAGTAACAGATATCGCTTATTCAATCATGACAACATATATGAATATCATCATTCATGCCTTTGTCATTTAATCAGAATTTAGTTTTTTAACGTGATTTTTTTGTCAAGATGATTGTATTTTGATATATTGTTTGTCAAAATATACTGTTTCTACAGGTATAGAGCACAATCACACTGATTTAGCACAAAACTATGTAAGTATATCCTGCTGATCAGAGTCGTTTTTCAACCGTTTAAAACACTTTGAATACCAATGATGAGGGGGAAAACTGTGTACTTTTTAGAAATAAAATGTATAATCATTTTGGGGTAAAAATGTAAAATGGTAATGTTCCATTATCAATTTAAAAGAAGTTTTCTAGTTAAAATAGAAGTATGTTTGAAATTAGCTTTGATAAATTAAAAAAGAAATACACTGTATTTTCAGGACCCATACGCTAGTTATGACTTAAATGACGAGGACAATGACCCTCAGCCTCGTTATGATCCAACCAATGAAAACAAGTAAGTTGGTGTTGTAAAGCAAAGCGTCTACAGAGAAAGGCTCACACATAACAACATACTTACCAAACCCAACGCCGCCTTCCCGCGGATGAAATGCAATGTTGTATATTTTCTTTTGTTTGGGATGATCCTTTATATGATATACCGTCTTACAGTACGTTAAAGCACTTCTTTATTTTTTGTTGCATTTTTTTTTAAAATGGCATAGTCAGGGTTTCATTTGCGGTCCTTTTTCACATTACCATTATGCATTGATTGAGTATTTTCAAATATTATACTTTCATGTAAATTACTTGAACCTGATTCGTCGAGAAACATTTGTTAAAAAACACTATTACCCGCTGAATAATGAAGCCACGCCCTCCAGCGTAGAAACAGTCAACATTGCTTGACGACGGGTGATATTCCAAAAAATAGCGACAGCGCAGAATTTATGCGCGCACGGTTCACTGTTATATGTATTTGTATAAAACATTCAGTATAATATAATAAATATTGCATTTAGTTGAGTGTAACATTGAAAATTTTCACCCCAAGAAAACCATTGTCAACCGAGGCCAAATTTTCACTCCAAGGAAACCATTGTCGACCCACGCGCAGCCGAGGTTGACAATGGTTTTCTTGGGGTGAAAATTTTCAATGTTACATTCAACTACATGCAATATTTATATAATGTCAACTAAACTTGTCGCAAAGCAGTCTTGCTTGAAGGGAATTCTGGTTTGTTCAAAAGGAAGGATCATATCCTCTTTCTTAATTAAGAATTGGTGACAATTGATTGTATTTTTTAAATAAAAAATAAAATAAACTTAAGCGAAAGCTTTGCTGTATAGCATAATTTATATTCAAAGTTTGATCAATGATGACCTACAGGAGTAAAGCTACAACAGACGATCAATGTTTTACAAACGAGTACTAGTATATAGGGTAATTAACTTTAAAATATTTTCATCAAGATCCGCAAAGTTACTTAAATAATAAAATGCTTTCTTTGGTTGTGAATACGGGAAATAATGTCGCAGCTATTGCAGAAAAAATTCATAACCCGCGTAAGCGGGTTTTTACGCGGGTTATGTATTTTTTTCTGCAATTGCTGCGACGTTAATTCCCCTACTAACAAATAAAGAAAGCATTTTATTGTTTATATTTACTTCTGTATCAAAAATCATTCAAAGTAGAATAAAATTTGTTAACTATTGTTTTTAAGATGAGTATGTTATTGCATGTAAAACTGATGGATCATCATTGTTCAAGAAAACTACACACGTGGATTGCTCAGTGTTGTTCATGCACTGATTAATGGCAATGGTCTTTATAAGAAATGAAGGAAAAATATTCAGTGGATGTAAATATATTTGAATGAACACTCGGTTTAGAAAGAACAATCGGGGTAGATTAAATTTTGTTCATATTGTGGTCCTTCAAGGTAGGGTTTACAACATTAGGCAATCAAATTTTACAAAGTAATATAAAGGAAACTGGGTGAAAAGACCAACGACACCAAATCTTATTCAATACGGGGGTCCCGTGTCGAAGTAGAAAACGGGATTAAAATTAATGTAATTGTAAGTCAGGTTTTTTTTTTCAAATAAGGATATCAAAAAATAAATCGGAAATTGTAATAATCAATCGGATAATGAAGCGTAAGTGATGAACAGGATTGTCTGTAAATTTCACATTAGATTTATATTAAATACAAGGTAGTCCTTAATATACTGAGTAGCTGGAGGCTCAGCATGAACTTTAAAAGAAGTTTAACTGAGGCACGTGTACGTTATTTCCTAAAAGTGCAATAAATTCATGAACCGACCTACCTGGGTATTCAATTTTTTTAAATAAACATAATTATAAAATAAGAAGAAAATTGTAGCTTCTTCCTAAATTCTCAACAATGTAACTTTTCAGCACCTCTCATGCCTCATTTTGAGATGTAATATTCTGGAGGATTGATGCTTAAAGTTTTTATGTCGCATTATGGACCTCAAAATTAAATAATTGAATATTAAGGGTTCTTTGGTGAGAGATTAATGAAAGAGGTATTTTCGGGCTGAAATTAGGTTTTTCAAAGTTTAGATGACATTTCGATTAATAACTATTTCTGCAAAAATACATGTCTGTTACAATATTTTATCTTCAAATGATGGTTTTTCTGAAAACACGGAAATGAAACCTGCATAAAAATCATCAAAATACAATTTAAAAAACATTTAAATATTTTTTTGATTTAAAAAAATCAGTTTTCATTCTTGAATCAAAAATACTCGTATACGAGGGGTGATCAAAAAGTTCGCAAACTAATTGAATAACTTCCATACAAGAAATAATATTTGGTTTTAATGTTGATTATATTTTAAATTAATCCTCCCCGATTTTAATGCACATCAACCACCGTTCTGCGCATGCGCGAATCACGTGATATTGGCGGTCACGTGACCCCCTCCGTAGCGTTCTGTCACAAAAGTTAAAAGATTTTTCCGAGTTTTATATTTCTTTCCATGTGAGTTAATTTTTATGACAAGAACAGTTAATTTGTCAGAAATGGTCATATCTCGGCAACAGAATGGGTGGATAATAACATCCTTTCCAAAAATAAGCATGGCGACCATTAAAACACAAATCTTCTGTCTCAGGAGAGACCTTTATTCAAGGTGGATAGAGAATGGGTGCATCCTTTTTATCATATCTAATATGTTTAAAATCTAAAGTAAACGATATCTTAGGTATTTAATACTTATATCATTGTTCAAATACTCAACTATTTTTCAAAGTGCTAATTGGTGCTAATTTGATAGCAAATTGCTTAATTAAAAATACATATCTATTCAAACTTGCTTTCACTGGGCAAGATGACAAGTATCATTTTTAACCATCAGCCTTCCTTCACTAAAACGATTAATCCAATCATTAATTGAATTTATAGGAACTCATTTATGTAAATAAACTGTGTACAAATTATTATATGAAACTGTAGAGGGATTTCTAAGATATTACAATAAATTGTACAGTCGTTTGTTGAACGAGTTCGACTGAGACAACCAATTTTAGTCACAAGTGGACTAAATAGTGACGTCATTTTCATATTGTCGTTTGTTGAACGAGAAAATCTTCTACATGACAAATTTTTTCGTCACAAGTGACTTAAATAGTGACGTCATTTTCATATTGTGACGTCACAAACAAGGAGAAAAACTTTATTCAGCATATGCTATTTATAGACCTTGTGTATGGCTATGTGTGTACCGAATTTCATTCTAATCTGAATTGTGGTTTTGTAGATATAGAGAAAGTTTGCGAACTTTTTGATCACCCCTCGTATAAACCTCCGGGGTGGTTTTAAAATAAAAGCAAATCAGTTACTAGCTAGTATTTAAAAATTGCATTTCCAGTTTTTGTTTTTAGTAATTTTAGCTTTACAATTAAAAACAAAACTGTCAGCTGTTCCTAAGATTAATCATTTCAATATTAAATGCAAGCCTCTTATAATTTTTTTTTTTTTTTTTGGTTATTCATTTCTGAAGATGAGTTTCTGATTACAATTTAGAAAAGATGGAATGAGTTTTTGTTCTTTGAATTCGTAACTAAAGACATCAACTACGTTGTGTGTTATCAAACAAAAATACGTACATATTACATGTATATTATTGAAATTTAACTTGTGACATTTTTGAAAATTATTTTTTTAATTTTTTTAAACGAAAAGACTTTCTAATTTGAAGAAGAAAAGTCTAAAGGTCTAGAGATAAAAACATAACCTGTTGAGTTTCTTTTAAATCAGCTCCAACTTAAAACTAACATTCAGCATGATACGTTTGTTTTTTAAGACACGGTACAAGATGTGCAGGTGAAATCGCCATGGTGGCAAATAACAGCAAATGTGGAGTTGGAGTCGCATACAACTCAAGGATTGGAGGTAAATATTGTTTTTGTTACACACATATACTTTTACCTAATACATTTTATTTTTTCTACTAAAATCATTTTTTGATATATAAGTCTATAATTCACTAAGTACATTTAATTTTCTTTTACATGAGGGGGTTCTGAAAATTATGTTATGTCTTTTTCAATTCGGGCCTTGAGACCATAAACTGAGAACAGTCTTAAGTCAAAATTTTGATTTTTGAATAGCTTGTGATTTAAAATACATAGCTTCTTAAAGATCTGCAAGTTTGTAAAATATTTCAATTTAAACATATGGTAAAAATGTATATACATGTATTGTTTCGTTATAAAAATTATTTCAAAAGTTACTAGTATATTGATTTGAAATTTTGACTGTAGTCTATTCTCAGTTTATGGCCTTGGGGCCTGAACACATGCTAAACCAACCTGTACATGGTCATTCTTTTTAAGGAAAGAAATGCAGGTTTGTGACACGTTAGTTATGTGAAAAATTTGCAAAAACAGTTATACATGTATGCAGTATTGCGATACTTACCAAGAGTTTAGTTATTACAATATAGACAATCTCTGAGAACAAGGTTGAAATCTAGCTTGTAGTATTTTTATGTTCAAACTTTCAGGTGTTCGAATGTTGGATGGTCGGGTCACAGACCATCTGGAGGCGTCCGCCATTGCTTTCAATCATACTTATGTAGATGTATACAGCGCCTCCTGGGGACCAAATGATGACGGGAAAACAGTGGAAGGTCCAGGTCCACTTGCTATGAAAGCTTTTGAAAAGGGAATTAAAGAGGTAAGTGAAAATTGTTGAACGAAATTTAAAATTAGTCAATCGAATAATCAAAAACAATACTATTGCGTATAGAGTGTTTTCGCTATTTTCAATTTGGACTTAAAAAAAATAATGAAATGAAGACTGACAAGTATACTGAAGTATTGGATTCTGCTATTTATAGCTAAATAATAATACAAAAAGTTTTAAAGACATTGGTAGGGATAAATACTGATTCATTGAATACATGTAGGTCAACAATTTGTTGATTTTAAGGGACGAGGAGGAAAAGGAGTTATCTACTCTTGGGCCTCTGGAAATGGAGGTCGTCTTGGGGACAACTGCGACTGTGATGGATACACCGGAAGTATTTACACCATCTCTATAAACAGTGCGTCACAGCATCTACACACGCCTTGGTACGCAGAGAAATGCGCGTCAACCATTGCGTCAGCATACTCTAGTGGAGCATATAATGACCAAAGAATTGTATGTTTGAGTAGATTTTGAAGGATTCAATATAGGGCTTTTGTATTGTATTGAAAAGAGAGAAATACTCTAAAATGACTATAAATAAAAAGTAATACAGTATATGATAAACAATTAACATATTGACTATCTTAAAGATGATTATTATACATTCATGGACTTCAGTGTAGGTTGATATGTGGTTATAAGGACTCATGTCAAGTAATATTGACCAAAGAACAAAAAGCGATAGCAACGGAGCTTGATATGGGACCAAATAATCAAATATTGTCCATTCAATTAAGCCTTTAAAAATGTCATCTTTATTATTCTATTTTTATTACATTACCGTGATCTATTTACTGAGTAATGAATATAAAGATTTTGTCACATTATGGAAGGATACCAAAGTGAAATCTTGTCACAGTGTGAAAGCATATCAAAGTATATAAGAAATAAATTCTGGCCTGTCGTAAGATAGAGATAGTAACTAACCATCTTGACAATTTCTTCCGAAATCAAATCTCTAAAATATGTTACAGTTTTTTAATGGAATGATTTTGAGATTTGGTGTATCTTATTGAAATACCTGTAATTCATCATCTTTATACTCTCTATTATAATAGTATAAAGTCAAAATATTACGATTTGCAATTTTTATATCGTATAGCATTAAGCAATTTTTTCGTGTATCTGGAGTTTTTCAATTATATTTCAGTACTAACAATCGAACGATTTTAGATTTCCTAAGAAATTCTTGTAAAAAGAACAATGAGAATTTTTTGAAGTGTGATATAACTTTTAATTTAATGATTAGAATTTTCACTAAAGGAGAGGAATATAAATAAAATAAATTATTTTTTTTTATTTATAAATACACATGTTAGTTAACTGAAATATTTACCAATGTTTGAAATTGTTTTCCCCATGACAGGCAAGCGCTGATTTACACGGGAGGTGCACAACTCAACACACAGGGACGTCTGCTGCGGCGCCTCTGGCTGCTGGAATTTTTGCTCTTGTTCTGGAAGCTAAGTGAGAAAAATAACAGCCATCAATAAAATTTGTCTCATGTAATGTTGACTTGCTTACAAAACTATCATTTTACCTGAAAGTTGTAATCTGTTGTCCACGCAGTTGTCGAAACAGTACCAGCCATTGATTATCTCCATAACTGAAAATCAGAAACCAGGTATATCAGATTATTATTATTTTTTTTTATATCTTTTAGTCCTAACTTAACCTGGCGTGACATGCAACATCTCATAACATGGACAGCGGAATATTCAGCTCTAAAACACAACGCAGGCTGGAGAAAAAATGGCGGAGGATTCTGGGTCAACAATGCGTTTGGATTTGGACTTCTTAATGCCAAAGCCATGGTTGAAGTGTCCAAGAATTGGGTTACAGTTCCCGAAAAATATATCTGCTATGTAGGAACAAAAGAAACGCAAACAAACTTCCCACAGTAAGAAAATGACACGAATAAAAATATGTACATGTATAAAGAAGTTTAAAGAGAGAGGTTCCACGCATTCCTACTGCTATTAACCCTTTCTCATTTAGAAAAAAAGGAATTGCTTCATTAAACCCGCCTGTTTTATTAAGACTTTCGCATAAAAAGATACTTTTTCTACATGTAATTATCTTTATTTGGCTAAAAAAAAAATACGTAAAAGTGTTATGAAAATGTTGATTTAGCCATACATGTGTAATTAAAAACATCTTTTCGTAGGTCAATTCAGAGTGGCCAAGAATTGGAAATAGAACTCACAACAACGGGTTGTAAAGGACAGATAAATGAAATTAACTTCCTAGAACATGTGCAAATTGAATTAGACATGGAATACACAAAACGCGGGGACGTAGCCATCAACCTCACTTCAGCTTTGGGTAAATTTTTTCTTCATCAATTTTTGAAGAACATATAATAATCCATTTCATGGAAGACTTCGTCTATTTAGTTAGTCAGTATAGGGATAATAAAGGATATTATTCTGTGGTTTCTTCTATCCTTTTATCATTCAAGGGATGGTTAAATCAAATTCCAGATTGAAGTATTTTAAATAATTTTGTAATCATAAAGAATATTTTGGAAACAAGAATCTAACTGGAAGAAGCAGGATAGTAAATTTAACACACCCAAAAATAAACACAATGCATTGTTATGTGCATAAAATGAATCTATTAATTGACAAATTGTAATAACAGGGAATAAAGTCTTTAAAGTTTTTTTAATATTAAAGTTTATTTATAAAAGAAATACGATTTCGGGAACATGTATTGGTGCTCTGGTTCAGAAAAATTGTAAAATATAAAGAGACTGAACGTAAAAGAATTACAATGTATCTGACTGCTCAAGAGGTTATATTTTTCTTTCAACAGAAAACTATAATGATATAATGTTATTAAGAAATCCCTTTATTTATTTGGTGACATTATATTTAAGGAGAGGTAGTCGTAACTTTTTTCCACCCACCCCCTCCCTCTATCAATCCCCTTTCTCTTTAGAATTTTCTTCGTAACTGAACTTGGAATGAAAACATAGAGTATTGATAAAAAATGATGTACTTTCTTTAAATTTTAGGTATTGAAACAATGATACTAGCAGAGAGACCGTTAGATAAATCCAGTGATGGGTTCCGTAAATGGAAATTTATGTCTGTGCATTCTTGGGGTGAAAATCCAGCAGGTACCTGGAAAGTTAAAGTTAGAGATATGGTAAGTTTTACAATAGGAAAAAAGGAAAATATATTATTAACAGAAGACTCTTTTCACATCATATGCATTTCACCAGTATTACATGTATTTCAAAAACGCCCCAGAACAAAGAATATGAAAGCGTTTAAAGTTGACTTTTCCAAATTTAATCTTTTTCCCCAACCTATTCCGACTTCATGCGTTGAATTGTATACTTTGTTAGTAGGACTTGTTTTGCTGTTTCATAAGTAGAATTTCATTATATGATTGTAAAGAATATTTTTCACTGTTTGCTAATACACAATTGATACATTTTGTACAGTTGTCTATTTATCATGAAAGGCGGTGATTCATCATATAAATGAAGCAATTTTTAAAAGTTAAGTACATCAAAGAAATTAAAGACCCCCCCCCCTGGCCCCTGGTTTAGGTTTCCTTAAATGAGAATGATTTCCAATAGTTTATCAATAAAAACCTTTTGACACCCCTGTCACAAATTAAGTATTTGCTCTAGGTTATGGTATACACAGAGGTCACAGGAAGGTCAAAAAATATGTTAACTTCCGATTTTTATTTTTATGCAAATTTTCTTTGAATTTACAGAACATTTTTGTTTCAAAAAACATAGAACACAAGCTTACCTATCTGCAAATTTTATATATTTCATACACTAGTATTAGATGCATCATGTGTATAAAAATTTCAGATAAGCAAGCTTGTGCTCTATATTCCTGAAGTGAAAAATATCATTAATTTGACAAAATTCTACAAAATTGCAGGTAATCGTCCTACTTCTGTATCCTTAAAGCTTCTATGGCTATCAATCGAAATTAGTGCTGGCTTAAAAACTAGCATCAAATTTGAATCTCAACTTCAAACTCATACTTTTTAATGTGCTCTAATTTTAACATCAAGTAAGGGGCCAGAATCGGCCATTACCGTACCTTGTTCTTTCTAATTTTAGTAAACATAGCAATAGCATTCATTGATTTCTTAAATCATTCTACCGAAATGTAAATCAAAACATTTTAAACCGTGTCTTCCTTACAGAAAGGGAAAAATAATTCAGGAACTATAAAATCGGCGCGCTTAATACTGCATGGAACAAAAGACATCCCTCATCACGTGACACAAAATGGAGGACATCGTGTATACAACGACGAATACAATCTGGTTAAGGACGAACGAGATGTAAGCTATGAATTTAAAGTATTACATAAAGGAATCAATTTTTTGTTATCTACTTTATAAGATATTCAAATTTTGGTATAATGATAAAACTTCAGGGTTCGTTTAAAGTTAAACAAATTTTAAATAATGAATAGAATGAAATGGGAATACACTGCAGGATAGTAAAAAAAAAATTGAAGACAGTTCAAAAAAATTAATTCAGTATGTAATTTTTTTTTCAAATTATTACATATATTACATTGTGGGTAAATATAATTACATTTGTTTGAAACTACATGAGTGTACGTTACGATGAAATAATAATATTAATTATACCACATTGCACTTCGAGTTGCAATTTCTATGATTTTGTGTGTGTGTGTGTGTGTGCTAATTTAAGTTAAGATATTTCAGTCATACCGTCTCTTGTCAATGTCTTTATTAGGAGTCGTATTACCAGGTATCTAATTGTTTTCTTCCAGGATTTGTTGTCGTGTAAACTGTTTAATTATTTTAAGTTATGTTAATTTTAATTGTGTTCGGCATATAAAGGTTTACTAACAGGTGGTATGTATAACACCAGAATATTTTGCACTGTGCACGTAAAATTATACGGAAAATAGCACAAAGCAAAAACAATGTTAGATGCACCTTGCACGAGAGCCCGTATTGTATCAAACCAAACGTTAGGCAAAAAAATCAGACCAAAATTCTAAGATAATATACTGTTACACTAAATGAGATTTTTTTAAAATCATAATGCATCCATACAAGCAGTACACCCTGCCCCCTTCCTTATTGTCATCTACTAATGACAAAACGCCATATTTCAAGCCTATATCAAAATAACCATACTCAAATATTAATCAAATTATCTCTCAACGAAAAAGTGCACTCGTAAAAGAATCGATGTACGTTTATTTTACTGCATAAACGTATGAAATCCGACGATACGTTAGACGTTTGGAAAGCATGTAACACTTTCTCGAATCGAATGCATGTTACTGCATCTGTATAAAATTTATAAATTTATGTCATTCCGCAGGATTGAAAATAAATTACATGAAGTCTGTGTATAATCAAATTTTTTGTTTAATGTATTCAATAAATAACACCTTTAAAGTTTTATGTCAGACTTTGCACTTAAAGCACAGCTTTGAAGTGGTGAAACTATTTCACGAAATTAGCTTGCATTTTATGCAATGTATTACCACGTAGTCAAGATAAAACACAATGCTATGTCATTTTTTTTAATTCAAATGTATATTTTTAATCGTTTTAATATTGCATGGTTTTTCTGCTTTTATAAACTCATCCCTATAGTGTGCCTTGTGTTCCTTAACATAAATTGTTTTGTGTCAGAAATATATTTAAACAGTCTTTTCTAAGACTATTTGCATAGCAAAAGTGTAGTACATTATACCCACAGTCCCTAAGCATGGCTACATACATCTTTTTAGATGATTGCAAAATGCTTTTGAATTATTTATATTTCAAGGTTTGTTAAAAACCTTTAAGATCCCATGGAAAATTTGTTTATTTCTAAGAATGTGAAAACAAAGTTTAACAAAATAACATATCAATTGTTTGGAATTAAAATGAATAAAAATGTAGATCTGGGATGTTGTAATTGATATTTGACAAATTTGTTTTCCAACAATAGTACACATTTCTTTAAGTTTACTTATATTTTTCCTAGGAACGACGTGAAATGGCTAAAAAACTAGAACATCTTGTCCAAACTTTCCTGTAGAAGCTGGGTGGGGAAACTTGTTAATGTTTAAACAAATAAAAGTCTTTAAAAATGTGTTTGTTTCTGTTTTTATTTTAGGAGAATGGTTAATATTTTTTTAATTTTTGAAATAGATCTTAACGACAGAACGTTATTGATACAATGTATTACTGCCATTATAAACCCCCTCCCCTTTCCCAGAATGTTGCGGCCACAAATTGTGAACTGAAATTTTCTTTCTAATCTTTAACAGAATAATTACACCAAAAATTATTGCCATGTAATGTCTGAAGCGTTCAAATAGATCTCGGATATACATTACAGGATCAACATTCTTCTGATTATTCTTCTTTTGCTTATAAGGAATTAGCTGCAGAACTGTAGTTATCCGAAAAAAAAATATTTTGACAGATCGGAGAGCTACAGTGCCACCCATTGAAAAACTATATTTATTGCGCACAAAAAAGTGCGCTGTTTCTCGGTTTATTTCTCCGTATTTTTAAACTGTCATCTCTACAAATTACTAACCGTATGTTCCTAGCATATTCCATCCCTGTTATGCTAGACCTACCAAGATTTAAATATATAAATTTTATTTTAAATATATAAGTTTTATTATTTGCGTTACGTAATCAAGGAGAAGGCGGCGACATATTTTTTTTTAATAAATGACATATACATTGTATCTTGGTTTTTTGCAATCATTTTATCATTAAATTTGAGATGACATTAAAGTTATTTATTAATTGGATATTCAATTTCAATAAAACCCACATATAATTATAAATAGATGACCTAGCACTGGTAAAGATACCGGTAACTCTCGCTCCTCTAAGACTAAGTTAAAAATAGATTGAACAAAACCAAAGAGCTCCTCTACTTTTCCATTTGATATTACAAATCCATGATAAATCGAATGAGATAAAGTATCTCAATAATAAAGGCCAATTCCTATTTCAAAACAAACTGAACATTACTTACATTACCAGGGGGAAGAAGGTCAAGTCTTTTGAATTTATCTGAATTGATACAAAGCCAAACCCGAAAATAATCCTCAAAGTCCGTGATGAAAGTATTTGGCGACATATTGCTCAGACAACTAGAGGAGAACGTTTATCTTTCGTGTTGGTCAATCATGTTGCAAAAGTTGTTTCTCTTTTTGTTCGTGGGACAGTTTCTGGAATCTTATGGACAGGACAGCCAATTGACAACATTTTTGTTAAATGAAATGACAAATTACAGGTCAGAACTGAATTCCTTAAAAACGGATATAAAATCTCTTCAAACTAAACTTGCTAACGTCACTATGGTAAACGCCGATCTGACACGACAGAATATTTTGTTAAATCAAGCTATTGCTACTTTGAAAACGAAGAATGATAAACTGGAACAACAAATTGTGGACAACGTCAGTAAACTCGAGAACGATATTTCAGTAGTTGATAAAGCCACAAATGTTTCTGTGTTGTTCATTCAACTCGAACAAAATTTGTTTGAAAAGCGTTTAGAGGGAACACTGAAAAATGTGTCATTAGAAATAGAAATGCTAAAAAACTCATTAAATACTGTTCAAGATTTGCAGTTGAAATGTTGTTCAGCTGGACATACTAACATTGTTAGCCAAAAGACCTTTTCTGAACTAGAAAGCAAAGTAAATGGATTGCAGTCAGCTCTTAATTTCACGAAAAGTTCAGTTGATCAACTTGCATGTAAGTACATGTACCTTTCTATAATTAAAATTAATTTGTTCCTAGAATGATTTTATTTCTAAGGCCAAAAATTGCAAGACTTACAGTTCACAGTGTGTAACTTAAACTTACTAAATTTCGACATTCCCAATGGAACTCCAAAATAAAACATGCATAAATTACCATTGAATTGATTGATCATTATTGTTTAACGCAGAGTCGCCAATATATTTGCCATATTTCGGATTGGACGATAAAAGAGACAATCAATTCACATAAATATTTTACTTATTTTTTCAGTGCAAGGAAAGAACGTAGCATTTTCTGCAACAGGAGCCATTGCTAACCAATTTCAACTGAAAGGGATTTTGTATCCAAATGTTTCTACAAATGTAGGAGGCGCATTCAACTCAAGTTCCGGTATATTCACTGCTCCTACAGAGGGCGTGTTCGTATTCTACATGACGGATCTGAGCATCAATAACATCACAAACGCCACGCCCTTCATCGTGAACAGAAGTCGAGTAAGTGGATGTCGGGGAGACAATCATTTGATATCAGAACTCTCGGACTGCCTCGTTATTCTCCCCCTCCATGCAGGGGACCAGGTCTGGACTCGGGACTTTTATGAGGGGCCTTTTCACTGTTCCACTTCACAATTTATGGGCTGGAAGTTGTAATTCTTGTCAACACAATGAAACCTTTATCAGACGTATTATTTTCTGAGGACAAAATTTCAAATAAATCATATTTACATAATATGTTATTATATAAGATATTACTTTATTAACACTCATAACATTGTTCTTTGGATGGAACTAAAGCTCAGAAGTTAGCAAAATTTGACGTTATTGAAGTAAAAAACGTAATTGATTAGTGGTTTTTAGCCAGTTGAACTGTTGTTTCTTGATTTGCACTGATGTGCATGCATATTGTGTTGGAAGTTACTGTGACATTGATCTATTGATTAATAATAGCATTGTAGGTGTCCCTCATTTCGCAATATAAGAAAGGATATACTTTATAATTAAGCAGGTGATGGAAAAGCTGATGTCATCTCGTTTATCATTTACCCTACATATATCGTCTACATAGTCAGTAAAACATCTAATGATGAAATAGATGATGGAAGGTCAATATCCAGATTTTAGACTCTACTGTTTTTGTATACTGTTCCTTTCATTAGTACTAACTTTCCCAAATTAAAGGGATATGGACACAGTTATATCTAAACATTTTCAAATTTATTTTTCCATTTTTATGCGCCCGAATTTATTCGGGGCATATATTGTTTTTGTCCTGTCTGTCTGTTTATCTGTTTGTTTGTCTGTTGTCAACTTTAACCTTCGCCATAACTTTTGAACCGTGAGACACAGATACTTCATATTTAGTATGCATACTCCACTAATTAAGCACTTTCAACTGACACAAAGGTCAATGACCTTGTGACCTTGACTGTGACTTATATGCTAAAAATAGCTTTTTCGAACTTTTGAACTATAGGAGATAGAGTCTTCATATTTGGTATGCATACTCCGATAATTAAGCTCCTTAAAATAACGCCAAGGTCAATGACATTGTGACTTTAACTGTAACCTATATGCTGAAAATAGCTTTTTCGAAATTTCAGCATAACTTATGAACCATAGGAGATAGAGACTTCATATTTGGTATGCATACTCCACTAATTAAGTGCTTTGAAATGAAACCAAGGACAATGATCATGTGACTTTGACTGTGACCCATTAACTAAAAATTGCTCTTTAGAACTTTGTTGCCGCCGGGCGCATAGTGTTTCACAAACACGTCTTGTTACAAATATTTAAGTAAGGTATTTCTAATGATCATGCATCAAAAATTTGAATGTACGTGGTCGAGATACAAGACAGATTCAGAGCTCCAAACCTTTGTTATTATGTAAAACATGTTTTTGTGTACAAAGGTTAATATACTAAAATAGGTTCGTTCACAGCAGATATTTTCAATAATGAAATTAATTTTAAATACGATAAGACAATTTCTAGTGTTGCTGAATTTCAGTTTTGTTAAAAATATATTGCTTTCTACATGTATATGTAAACAAAAACGAGGCACAAGCCTTGTTAATATTATAAAGATTTTTAAGTTTTGTATCTCGTTTGTTAATCAACAAATGATGTTCAAATTTTTTGCTGATAATATTAGATGATGCCTTAGTAAGGAATTGTAAACATTAAAATTTGTTTTTAAAAATCATTGAAACTGTGTCCATGTCTCTTTAATATATTCCAGCGCCAAATTTTAGTCTCATCCATAATCAACAGAAAAACAGTCATTGCTTCATATTTGTGATTCAATCTATCTTTCTAAAATTCATAATAATTAACATTTTAGACAACGATTTCATGAAAAATAAAATTCAAGTCTGTTATGTTGTGTATTTAATTTATTTTCATGGAACATACAGCAATGTTGCGCGGAGATATGGCATCGTCAAACACAGGCATAAGATACGCATTTTGTCCGTTTTCTAGCAGCCACAAAACACGATCTTGAATGATTAATCTTTCTATCAGAGGCTGTAGTATAACTTGAAGAACCTGCAAAAAATTAAACAAGAGACCAATAGGACACTGCGCTCGTCTGAATCAAATTTTTACATGTACATTAATACCTTCTACAGAAGGCGATTTTTAATTCAACGTGTCTACTTACATGTATATCTATGTTTATATATGCATTCAACGTAATAGGCTATCCTTATTAAGGAAACATATTACATTTATCTCAAAACTGTGGTAAGTCAGTCTAGACTACAGTCTATAATGAACATGACTGATTTAAATGTATTTCAATGATGTGTCTCTTCCACAAGGTAATTGTAGGTACAGGGCCTACAATCTGCAATACCTGTATAATACCTGTATCTTGCAGATTATAGGAACTGTTTTATATTATGTTGACGTTCGGATATCTTAAGTTATTGATATCCTGCAGTTCCTAATCAACATAGAATATGCATTTGGAACGTTGATGCACCTGTATCATTATATCAACATTCAAGTTTCTCAAATAGAGGTCAAACTCCAAGACCTGGGTTTAATGCTGATTAATATATGGTACCAAAGTTACAGGAGAATACTTGCACATTACTGTACATTTGACCCCTTGGAAAAGGTCTTTATTTGAAAACTTGAATCTGCACTATTAAAATGATGTTTATATATCACTTTGATTCATCGCAGGTTTCCCATTATAAGGCGAAGTTTACGATGATTTTTTTTTATCTTTTCGCGGTGGACTCAAACTAACTAAACCATCAAGGACTTTTAATTTTTCAAGAAGCCTTTACACAAGCTTTGCCTCTTATGGCTATTTTATTTTTAATTTTCATTGCATCGCATTTTTTCTTCAAAAGGGAAAATTCCCTATTCAATCCATCTAGAATTTCCTTTATGCTAAGATACTTTTTGGCAAGTTTGGTTGAAATTAACTGCATAGATCGGAAGAATTCAAAAGAGGTGAAAACGGTTAACAAAAGAACGACAGTACTCACAGTAGGACTGACCGATGTCAATCAGGAAAAAAAATCACTTGAGCATTTCGCATACAGGAGCTTAACAGTAAATTTAGTATTCCAACTTGCAAAAGTTTGAATTTCATTACTCAAAGAATTTCGAAAGATAATGAGAGATAAGAATAATATACACACCGTGATAACCTCTATGTACGGAAATTTTCCTTTGTATTCCTCGTACAGCAAATTGAGCTTATCTTTTATGGATTCTTTCCCTGTCAGAAAGCAAGCAAACTGTTATATCGATCAAATGAAAACACCTTGAATTAAGACAAGTGATCCTACAGTTTAAATTCTTACCTTGTCTGGAAGTAAATTCACAGCGTGATAAAATTTTATCTACGTAAGATTCGAAGTCAGCGAAATCTTTTGCAGTTGCTATTCTTCGAAAAAGCTTGTTACATTCTGTATTTTCTGAAAATAACAGACAATGATAAACTTAAACCCAGTGATAACAATTATCCTACATTAGACACAAAAACTTTACATATTATTATTATGTTTTTCAAATCACCCACCTTTGTATGCACATAGCTCCAGAAGTGCTCTATAAGCTACAGCATTCGTATGACTTTGGTGTGAATCTTCAGAGAGTGTTTTCCAACGAGCCCTTAAGTGAAAACATATAAGTTTTATTTCTCTGCCTTCCAATCCTTATCACAATAACGGAACAAATTTCAAATGTCCTGAATTTTAACCAAAATCACTGTTTCTTAAGCAAACCTAGTTTCTTGTGCTGCTAGTCTTAAAAAGGGAATTGTGGGTCTGAGATCAAATTTGGACAAAGTGGCTTCGGTATCCCTGCTCATTGGGAAATGTGTATACTTCGATCCTAGAAAAAAATATATCGTACATGTAATTACATTTGAGGGTGTGTAAGAAAAATCACTTCCTCATTCCTTTGTGAATTGGCCTCTCTGATTACATTGATATCCAAGAGACAAAATTTACAAATCATCCAGTGTTTTATAATTCAAGAAGAATAAATACTAGATGAGATACCATGTTTAGTCATTCTGTGATAGCAGCAGGAAACACAACAAAGTCCTTTCACAAACGTCACTTCCAAATACATCCTGAGCATTGCGGGAGTCAAATCTCCGCAACAGTGAAGTCCAATCAGGAGACACGTGTCTAATTCACTATTCTCCACTCCAATTCCGGTTACATCAGCACCGTTTCCATTTTCATTAGAGTTACGAACTGCACTGTTCAATGAATGCACTTCCGACCAAGATGAAGATAAGTTTCCATCGTCCGGAACTTTTTCACGTTCTGCTTTTTTAAATTTCTCCAAACATGAACTAATTAATGTGTTAAAATTCGATAAACTATCTTCAGAGTCATTCATCTCAAAAGTCACATTCATGATATTTTCGTTATTTTCTGGAAAAACAAAACATAAGAAATTAACTCGTTACGGTCGAATAAATTTATTTTGAACATGCATTTTAGTAGTATGATACATATTTTAACTGCAAACGTACCTGAAAACAAACGTTTATCTGCTCCTGACGTATGAGTTGACTTGCTCTCTAAGCCAATTACTTTAAGTCCATACACAGTGCTCAATACATGACCAAGATATCCCTTGCAGAAATAGATTTTTTTTAATCATTTAACAATATTTTATCATCATTTGCATCAAAATACATGTATCAAAAATCGTCATTCGTCATTCTTTTTGATCAAAGAAAGCATCACACTTGTTTTGTTAAATCCATTTAAGTTTATATCTATCTGTAACTATTAAAATAAGTTCTGCTGTTTAACAAAAGTTCTTACCAGACCGGATCCAACGTCAATCACTACGTCACATCCTGTCTTGGTCGCTATATCACTAACAAGAGCTGCCATATGCCTTACTTCATGTTGTTTTTTAGGGTTCATTCCCCGTTTGAGTTCAGAAGTAAGAGTACATGGTTGAATTTCCTCTGAAAGATTCCTTGGCAACACGAGTTCTGTTGCTGAGGATATATACTTTCGTAGACTTTCAGTCCAATCGTCCTTTTAATGAATATAATTAATGTTATATAATTATTTAATTTAAATATATATTTATATAAGCATTCTGAGACGTTAAAATCATATTTTTTTATTAAACAGATCTACACTTGAGTGAAAGAGAAACGCTCAATTAGAAATATACAAACCTGCACGTATCCAAAAGGGAGTGAATTTAGTTCTTCCGTCGTAAGATTCAATAAGTCTTCCCTCCACTGATTAAAAAAGAAAGAATATATTTGATTAATACGCAAAGTAATAAGTCAGCAATTATGTTGAAAACTTTACGAATCATGCATTTTAAACTGGAGTTATAAAAATCTATAATAAATTCAATTAGACATCGGACTTATCTTTCTCTTAATTATGTACAGGGTAAAATTTTAGAATAACTATATGGAATAAGGGGAAAAATCATTAATGTAAAAAAAAAATAACAATGAAGAAACTAAATCGATTTAATTCCAAGACATAGTTCTAAATCCAAGCATACGTTGCATTAAATTGTCATTATTTGATCTCCAGAAGATAAACAGACTAAATATACCAGAGAATTATAAGGGTTACATTTTGAAGGTTATCTATTAAACCATACCTTTATTGTGAGGGTAACAAGATATTTTGCTACTTTTTGATTTCAGAAAGGACACCAAGATTTGTCTTTTTGAAAAAGCGTTTCGTCTAAGTAGGGTAAAAACTCAGTGTATAGGGACCACTTGGTATTTGTACGACTTTTTGCGGGAAAATATATCAGATAAGCAAAGAACTTGTTCTAAAAGGAAAATTCATGGCGGGGACAATGAGAAGAGTTCTTATATGCCAGATAGTAATGGTAGTGACTTTTATTAAGTTCTCACAAGCAGTGGACTCCCAGATGTTGACTTTTCTTCTCAATGAAATGTCGAATTACAGAACAATGTCCCATGATATGCAGGTGGAAATAAATGAACTGAAGTCCAAAGTGGCCTCTCTGACGTCACAGAACGATCAATTGCAAAGAACGGTGACGTCACTGGATTCTAAGACCAAGCACCTTGAGCAGCAATTAAAAAGTGATGTAAACAAATTTAACGCAGATCTCCTGGTTGTGGAAAAAGCCACAAACAACTCTTTTCTTTTTATCCAGACGGAACAGAGAGTTTTTGAACAACGAATACAGAAAGAATTTCAAAATATTTCCAGTGAATTTAATGTTAAGCTAACACTCTGTAAGTATAAAAATATGTTATGATTAAGCTAAACTATGTTATGAATTATCATTAACAGATCCATGATTTGTATTCGCATTCAGAATGGGAAGGGTCTGTTAATTATCTTTAAAGAATCAGCTTACAGAATAACTCTGAGTGAGATTACATTTTATTTTAAATGAATGTACAAACAATTAAGAAATGACTAATTTGCATTAGTTACTCTGCTGACTATACCATATGAAGAAAGGAATTGTTATATATCGCCCATTCAAATTGTTCAAGATGGAGCTAACAATAAAATTATGGAATAGCGTTATCGCAAAACATTAAATGTGTCCTTTAATCTTGATAAAATACAGGTAGATCAGATGCAACATCCAAATTATGATTAATCTAAGTATCAATTTTGGTAAATACAATAAAGATAGAGCTGGTTATTCATCTGGATATATAAGGTTACAGTAGCCTTTGAAGAACAATATAAGAAAACACTTTTGTCCTGCATCAACATATACAGACCTTCTCCAAAAGTTTAACACAGGCAGACAAGATACACAAATGCATATATTTACAAAACTAAAATCTCATTGGAACTTCGTTGAGATATCATAGCTTAGAATAGTTTTGGGCAAATGTTATACATGTACGAGGGTCATTCAAAAAGTTCGTAGACTTTTGTCCTAACTTTTTTATTTAATGTCATATTATATCCAAATTTGGTACAAATTTTTTAACAACAGATTCAAATAATTTGAGCAAAAAAGTTGGAATGTATCTTCATATTTATTAAAATTACCAAGGATTTAGAACAGCAAAAAAGTGGTCACGGAGCACCGTCAAAATTGAGTAATTTACTAATTTTCACTTTATAGTATTTATAGCAATACCTCTAATAAATGGAGCTGAAACGAAATAAAATTTACATGTTTGAATAAAGTATTGCTGTATTAATTAAAATCAAATCAGGTTATGTAATATGTCGCTCCATTTTAAAGATATCAGTATCTAAATACATATGGACTTGATTCAAAAAAGCCAAAAACCATAACGTTAGAGGACGTCACGGAGCAGCAAGTATCAATAAAATTGTACTGTACATTTGGGAAACTTCTTCTACAAGCTAAAAAAATCCGTATAAACCAGGATCTGTATGAAAAATAATCTGTGTATTTGTATTAAATGGAAAATACAATTTTTGAGTGGTGGCGAGTTTGAATCTGACGATGGATTGTCTTCAAAGAAACAGGTTAAAGTTAAAAATATTGTCGAAAGAGTTCGAAACGTCACTGAACGTAATGTGTGCTTCACTGTTGCAGAATTAATAGAGTTACATGGTAAATTAAAGAATTTGAAAACAATGACATTCTTATTCAAGCTATATTTGTACAATTGTTCGCAAACTAGGTGTTAAGTGTTATGGATATGTTTTTTGAATGGAGAAGACGCTACAAACTGTGTTTGAAATTTAAAAAAATTACTATAATTTTGACAAACTTTCTCAACGTTGTCTTTGACGCTACAATGTTGGTTAACCGTGCTCCGTGGTAACAAAACATGTTGGTTTAAATTTTGGCTAACATGAGTTCTATTTAATCAAATGGAATGAAACTTCACACTTCAAGAAAATAAATGTTTATGTTTACGAAAATGTGTTAATCTATAATCTTGTAATAATTTTATGTATTTTTTGAATGTATACCCCCGGTACATGTATACTAGTATTTATGTCTTTGACGAAGGTTTGTTAACCCACATCTAGAGTTTGTGTTTAGATTCAATGTTCGATGTTTTACAATGTACATAGACTAGGAGGTGTGGAACCTTTTCTTAAATCAATCACTGTTAAATTTGATCCTTCCCACTCTTGAATTGGTTTATTTTTATATCTGCTTACAATGTCTATGAAAAGTTTAATTTTTACTTAATCAACGTATTTTACTTTCACTTTCTCAAGCAAATCACAATGTGGTGTTTTCGGCTTATGGCGCCCCAGGAAATATGCTACAGCACAAAACTGTCATATTTTCAAACATCTCCATCAATGTTCCGCCAAGCTATGACAGCGCCACAGGAATATACACAGTCCCGGAAGACGGGATGTACACACTGCGCATGACAGATGGAATAGTTCCTCACACAATCAGAAATATGTCGCCTTTCGTGGTGAACAACACGCTCCAGCCAGGCTGCTTTGCGGTTGGACAGACTATACTTCAGGTTTGTCAGATATATGTCCAGCTTCGTGTGGGAGATAAAGTGTGGATTCAGGATTCCAACGACATTAATCACACCGACACGTCCATATTTTCTGTATGGAAAATGTAGCTCTGACGTTGATTCACTTTTAAAAATTGTTATAGACTGCTTCAAGTCAGATCAATTAAAATTTTATGTATTTTCTTTTGAAAATCAAGCAAGGAATAAAGTTTGGTTATAGCAACATGTTAATTTTTCTTTCACAAAATTAATGTTTGATTGTTATTCCCTTTGAAACATTTAATATATTTTTACAATTATTTAATTTTAATGAAATCAACCTTTAACTGCAAAAGATGTACCATTTTAATAGAATATGCAATGACAGCACTTTCGACTAAGTTTGATGTCTTGGTGAAGTATTTGCAAAATGAGCATCATTCACCAGAACCGAAAAGGATTATAAACTTGACTGAAATACTTTCTTACAACCCTGTTGACAAATTCTAGCTGCTCATTTCTGGTATATACATGCAATATGTTTTTTAAAAGGGAGAAAATGCCAGGTAAATACCCGTTTTGGATGATAGAAAAAAGAAATGCAAAATAATTTATCTAAAATCTCACTAATCCATACCTCAGGAGGAAGTGACTTCCAGGGTTCCTCAATAAAGAATCTTGTTACTTGAAAGTTATACATCCACTGGTTATCGACCAGGATTTCCACAAGTCTTTTGTTACAGAATGATAGTTCTTCCATTTTATTCACGCATTTCTAGTGGCCTACCTGGCCTATGAACCTGTGAAAATAGCCAACAATCAATTTTGATGTAGGTGCATTTCTTAGACAATTTAACAACGCGTAATAAATCGGTAAAATTGGCAGGGATAAAAGTAATAAGTTAACATTGGCCATTTTGGTATAGCCGACAGATATTGTCTCTATGATGTATAATCTTGTGTAAGTTTGTAAGATACTTATTCACTTTTTAATGCAGTTAAGGACATACAAAACGCACGTTACCAACCAGCTGCAATAATGTAGCCCTCTCCGATTTTTTTTATCTGTTATTTTCTGGAGAGGGCTACAATTCCACAGCATCTCCGTAATGGTGCAAAAATATTTTGTAAATACTGGCGACTGCAGGCAGAATAAATTGTTTTCACAACCAACTTACTTCTAATAAGACGAAATTTTTATTCACTGTCGACATCAAAGCTCGTTAAACGCGAAAACCATGTAAAATAAATCTATGCATTTACTTCAGCAGCCATGACAGTTCACGCGTGACGTAGTGAGACTTGCGCTTGAAATTTAGAACAACTCAATAAAGCAAGTGTCGATGTTTATATATTGTGATGAATAGTAACACTTAACATCGATAAATAAAATCATTCCATGATTCATTTTTTTGTAAACACCGATATTTAAGCTTAAAATAAGGTAATTCCAAAGAAATCCACTCCCTATAGATCCTTAATCTCATTGGCTGTCCCGAAATAAAATCTGTCAAGGTCAGTAAACATGGCGGATAAATTTAAGTTGTGATGTTGACATACACGAAAAATACTGATATATGGATTGTTCTGTATATTTTTGGATCGATTTATGTCTGGGATAACTACATTTTGGAAGTCCAGGTAAGACATATAAATAAAATAGCCGTTTACTAACAATTTAAGCCGAAATCCGTGCTCCCGCTCTGCACCATTACGGAGATTCTAAGGAGTTGTTGCCCCCCCCCCCCCCCAAAAGGAGAGGGCTACATTATTGCAGCTAGTTACCAACTGATAATTTTTCACGATATTCTTAATCTAAGCTTATAAGGTCATCAGATGTTCATAGACAAAAAAATTAGCATGCATTACCACACAGTTCCTTCAAGAATTGGAACTCTTCAACTCCATTGAAAAAGACTAAAAAGTTCAAACTACGTTGCATATGACCTTAAAACCATTCAAACTGAGATAACGTAGCTATTAATAGTACCTACGTATTTAAACCTACCCAAAGTAGCTATTTTTACCTACTTTTTGTATTATTTGCATTTTGTGGCCAAAAGACCAAAAGGCGCAACATGATGAATACCATATTTTGATACAGTCACACTGATGATGAATACAACAAAATTTTGGTCCAAAAATGATTACTTTCTGAATTGGCAATTTTACATTAGTTTCTACGCAAAATTGATAATATACGAAGTAATTTTTTGGCCAAATTTTTGTTATATCCATCATCACCGTGACTTTGTCAAGAAATTTGGAGCTCACTATGTTGCGCCGTTCCTGCGTTTGACCACAAAATGCAAGTAAAGCAGAAAGTAAGTAAGAATAGCTACTTTTGGTAGGTTTAAATACCTACGTGGCTTTTAATAGATACCTAGGTATAAATAGTCTTTAAATTGGACTGGGCCTTTTCAATGTTTATTATTCTGTTAAAATGTTTCCGATATAGAGTTCAGAAGGTAAAATAACTACCTTTTATAGTCCACGCATAGTAAAGCTATACCCCGGGGTATAGTTTTTGCTATCCACCCTCGGAAAATTTTCATGCAATTTTTGCTGCCAATTTTGATTTCCAGCGATAAATCTATAGACTGATGATGATGTCATAAAACTCCACTAGCATTGTGAAGTCATCAGGATTTCAGATTATTCTTGAAGTATTATCTAACTCCAAAAAATTCAAACCTTAGAAATTATATTATACATCAGTATTATAAAACGCTTATCCACTGGTTGTGAGTGGGATAGCTCTTTTAACAAATCCTTGACAGGGACTATTCCCCTCGGGCAAGCCCTCGGGGAATAGTTCTCTGTCGCGGGTTTGATAAAAGAGCTATCCCACTCACAACTAATCCGAGATTCCTCTGACTCTAACCCCCGCTTTTATATTATGACTTGTGCGGGGGAGAGTCAGAGCGGACTCCATATTGAAAACTGGGAATTTGGCGAAACTAACTGGTGTCGCGACTTTGCCTACCTTTTACAACTTTATTTCGCGGAGCTAACTCCCGAGACGCGAGAAATCAGTAAAATGATTATTATTCTACTTGTTAATCGTCATTACAATGATGCTACCGCCGTTTAAACGGTCCTATCACCGACAAATAAAGCATCACTTGAATTAGGTCGCCCCCTCGCCATTCGACTTCTTTGCGCATGACGTCAGCACACAAATACACAAAATTCCAAAGTAACACGTGCTCAAAACACGTGTGGACCTTTCGGAAAAATGTGAAAGTGTTGTGAAAAAATACATAAAACAATATAATGATGTTTCATTTATTTATATATAAGGAAAGCAACTGTCAAAAACGACTTCTATGCTAAAATTCAGGTTAAAAACAGCATTAACACCAAACATGATATTTTCACGTGATAGTTTTGTTTGTGTATTTGTGTGTGACGTCATGCGCAAAGAAGTCAAATGGCGAGGAGGCGACCTTATTCAAGTGATGCTTTATTTGTCGGTGATAGGACCGTTTAAACGGCGGTAGCATCATTGTAATGACGATTAACAAGTAGAATAATAATCATTTTACTGATTTCTCGCGTCTCGGGAGTTAGCTCCGCGAAATAAAGTTGTAAAAGGTAGGCAGAGTCGCGACACCAGTTAGTTTCGCCAAATTCCCAGTTTTCAATATGGAGTCCGCTCTGACTCTCCCCCGCACAAGTCATAATATAAAAGCGGGGGTTAGAGTCAGAGGAATCTCGGATTAACTCACAACCAGTGGATAAGTGTACACTGTATATTGTTCAACATTATTGAGAAAGTTAGAAACAGTATTAATTTGACTTTCTGAATCGGAATATCAGATTTGTTTTCCTCATAAAAGAACAAACAATGAAAATATAACCAAAAGACCAACCAAACTTTAAAATATTAACAGATTAGCCTAACCCAAATGCAAATCTTACCTTCTGTCCTAGTTTTCTGTACATGCATACATATCTGCTTAATTGCGTCTACATGTATATACGTTAAATTCAATCACATACATGTCTCAGAATTGTCGTATATACGCTAAGAACTTCTTAATTTAATTAATTCAATTTAAAACCACAAATAAATTTGCGATTATAGTCACATTTCGGTTTCTATTTTGATTTGAAATCTACTTTCATTTTGCCTTGGTTAAATAGTAATTCGTTCCATTGATAATTCGCTCTAATGCAAACCACCATCTATCAGTTTACCTGTTCTCTTTTTTAAAATAAGTTATTTATCCCTAGTGTCTTAACGCTCTTATATGACAGAAAATCTTATGTTTGGCAATATCAATAATTCCATAATCAAGCTTTCAAAGGAACAAATTAAAGGAAAGAATCTGGGTGGATTAGGCGAGTCATATGCCCACACGGATTTTTTCGCTCTGTAAGCATATCGGAAATTTTATAGTTGTACGATACGATTTACCTAAACATTTAAACTTTGTATAGTACTGTCCAGATGACAATTTCTATATCTTTAGACCTTGCAGTTACTGCTACAATATTTTTTAACGTGATGCTTTTCATACTGCGTGTTAATTGTTCTATCATATATGTTTTCAGAGGGTTGGAAATGGCACGCTTTACCTTTCCTTTTAACTGTTTTTGCATGCAGAATAGCCATATCGTGCTGGTCTACCAATGATTATATACATTTCAATCGTGTTATGTAGTCTTGAACTGAATGCATTCAAAATATTATATACACATGTATCTTGAAAACTTGTTTATTAAAGGAAATATATTAATTGGCCGTAAATAAATTCATCATCTTATCTATTCATTTTGTTTTCAGTGAAAAAATATATCTATGTAAATTTCAACCTGAACTTAAAAAATCGTGATTCGAACACTCGCGACAAATAACTAGGTACTTCAACACCACCGCTATGACTACTGAGCCACGAAGTCGCACATACAGTGCCCTTTAAATAGCAAACAGTTCTATAATTATGTATACGCACAATTAGACTTGGAGTTTTTGAGAATATGCTCCGAATTTTAAGTAGCTAAACTAACTTTTTTATATAGAGTGGGTCTTCGTACCATTTTTTTGAAAATGGTGAGAGATACATCCTTCCACACCCTTTCAATATTTGTTTACGAAAAAATGGTACGAAGACCCACTCTATATAAAAAACACAGTTTTAACATTCCATTTCTATCATTTTTATAGTTTTTAAGGCGTGTTACCATTTTGGTGTGTTAATTACAATCAATTTGTAAGTCATTTGATTCAGGTTTAATCTTTACTGTATGCATATGGTTATAAATAACTCCCAAATTTAACAAAAAGTTGAATTTGCAAGAATTTTTTAATCAATATTTTACCTGCCTTTGCGTAGGCATATGACTCGCCTAATCAACCCAGATTCTTTGCTGTACAAGTGATGGAGACCTGACTGTGACAGAAGTCATTTGACTGAAATAGAGACATCATGCATATTAGGTCTTTTGTAATATACCAATGTCCATGACTATACTTGCCGCTCAAATTTCTGTGATTTTTAAAGTCTTTTTACATTCACATTTGTTACACTGTGGTCTTGAAAGATTCCCCACTCTATATATTGACATTGTTATTGCAATCATATGGAAACGTGGTGGCTGGTTACCCTTTCCAGCATTATTTTCGGTGTCCTCGGAAAGGTGTAAAGACTAATAGTCAGTTTTGTTTTTTCCCTAGAATTCTGACTTTCATTAACTATAAATGGAATGGTCAGGATGTATAATGCAGTGCAATTTTTCATTCTTTTTTACAATAAGATAAATATACATTGGCTTCGTTCTTGCACAACATGCATATTATGGGTGTGTTATTATATTGCAAAAGGGTGAGTGCTAGCTATCCTCAACTTACGTCCCTGATAAAAAAATATTTCAATTCTTAGAAACAATAAATGATGGTGATCAAGATTGAAATCATGAGTGTTGCTGACGTTGCTTTGCTGACTGCGTTACTGAACGTCTCACAAGATTCCAAACAATTAGACTGGCAAGTTTCTTGTGCAATCTCCGTGTTACAGGAATCGAGAGCTGTAAACAAAGCAAAACGTGAATTCCAGCTACGTTCCACGGCTAAATCCCGGTAATAAGCCCCCATACTGCCATTTACACATGGATTTTTCATTGCTTCTGGTAAAAATCTACGGCATTCTGATGTGCACCCGGTGAGCATTTCGCAGTTTTCGAGGACGGTCTTTATAAAAGAGGCCGTAACAGGATGGTTATCATCATTAAACGCCGTAACATTACAACCATTCACAACTCGGACTCTATCTCCATAAGAATATAGAGCATTCTCGCTTATGTCTTGCCACTGTGTACATCTGGTCACAGTGAGGCTTTCTTTTGGGTGATAGGTGAGAAATCCGAAACACATTTCGTCATTTGTTGCGTCACCTTTGTAAACAGTCTTGTTTCTGCTCGTAGAAGAATAGACACATCTCGTGATTATCTCGTCGCCGGGTCTGAACTCGACAGGTGTTGAAAATCTGCAAAGTTAAATAGAAAGTTGAATCTTAAAATATTTTTTTTTTTCAAAGCCTGAACTCAACGGGCACATTTTTGATCAGTTAAGACGTATTAATTAGATACTAGTATTGGCCAAATATGATTTATACCTCATCTAAAGAGAGTCTTTGAATAAAGTATAATATTATGCAAAAATATACAAGAAGATAGAATGAGTAATGTTAAGATATTGGTTACTTATATTCAATAAAACAACCAATTGGACTATTAAATACTTTCGGACCTAGCATTGGAGTATTCTACTCACTGAATTGAACTTCTAGATGGGCATTACCGTGGGCTCCAATTTTTAACAGAAATTGTAAAAGTAATTTGCTCTTTAAAAACAAGAAAAATTTGTCTTTCTTGAAATAAAAAGTATTCATGTCTGACTCGAATGTTTTAGGACTATCATAACTGTAGTCGGTTTCATAAGTTAGGTCCCGCAACTTATTTCCTTCCCTGTAATGTTCCAACCTCATTTCTCTTCCTGAAATGCGCAAGTAGATAATAGATATACATATAAATTTATATACTTTATGACGTTTTACTTATCTGCTTATTGTGTAAATTATATGTAATAAAGATACTAGTAAGCGGTTTGAACCTCTATCCTTGACTTTGAAAATAAAACAAAATATATTAGCAATATACCAGGAAGTTTCAATAAAATGATTTGGGAGGGGGCAAAATAAGGAATTGTATGAAAAAGGAAACATTTCTGAAAAACATTTCGGCCTGCATTTTATTTAAAACAAATATGTCATCATGTCCCATCGCTGGAAGAAATTTCTATTCATGTAAATGTTCTAGCCACTATATTTGATGTAAGTTTAGAGGTATGTTGGTAATGGACACAGAATGATCAGTATACCGGTTATCGCGAAAGAGGAACATTCTTTAAACATTATACTTTAATATTATACTAAAAATCTTAAAAAAAAATTTTTCTGAATATAGGATAATAGAACAAAAAATACCTAAGTAATGCATATGATTCAGTGCACGGGTGAAGTAGACTGGTCCATTTACTATAAATCGTGAAGTGTCGGCACGGGAACAGTTCGCTGTCACCACAACTCGAGGGGAGCGTGGGGGAATTTGAATGTAATTCTGTCCAACCATCAGAATCCCCGCGTCATGGACTCTTCTTGACTTTGTGAGGAATAAATACATGCCAGATCCATCCATATAGTCTGTCCTTTTCTCAGGGTTATTCCAGTGAATCTGAAAAAAATAGAACTGTCTAAAATGGACAGATACCTCGCTGGGTTTTTCAGAGAAGGTGTCATGTCACTAAAACTAGTATTTGATGGATATAAGAGGTGTTCACAATTTGTTAAATTATTAATAGTGAAAATTATCAATAATTTTAAGTCTTTTTAAAAGTGAAGTGATTCTTCAACGAACATTAGTGTTCAAATATGCATGAATACTTGATGATGCTCCTTACACAGGCTATAAAGAGTTAAGTGTAAAAACATTAATCGATATCAATCCCGGCAGTAAACGATTTAAGATGTGGTCTTTCTTTCTAACCTAGGTTAAGAACTTTTCAAAAAATCTTTTTTATTACTCATTTGTTTTAATCAAATATATGTACTTATATTTGATACTTAAAGGTTTGATATAGTTTATTTTTCCTTTTAAGCTCACCTGTGCCGAAGACTCTAGTGAGATTTCTGATCAAAATTTGTCCGTTGTCTGTCGTCGTCGTAAACTTTTTACATTTTCATCTTCTTTTCAAGAACCAATGGACCAATTTCAACCAAACTTGTCACATAGTATTCTTGGGTAAAGGGAATTCAAGTCTGTTCAAATCTTCTCTTCAAGAACAGCAAAGCCTTGATTGGTCATAGTTATATGGAAGCATCCTCTGGTAGTGTAGATTCAAGTTTGTTCAAATCATGACCCCAGGGGGTTTGGTGGGGACACAATGGGGTATCAAAGTTTAACATAGCAATACAAAGAAATAAATCTTCAAAAATCTTCTTCTCAAGAACATCAAAGCCATAGTAATATGAAAGCATCCTCAGGTAGTGTAGATTCCAGTTGTTCAAGTCATAATCCCTGGGGTCATAATAGATTATCAAAGTTTTAAGAAGGATAACATAGAAAAAATATTCAAAATTCTTCTTCTCGATAACAGCAAAGGTGTGATTATTCATATTTCTATGGAAGCATCCTTGGATAGGATAGTGTAGTTTCAAGTTTGTTCAAATTATGACCCCTGGGGTAGAGTGGGACCATAATGGGTGATCAATGTTTTATGTAGGAATACATCGGATAAATTGTTAAAATTCTTCACAAGAACAAGAAAACCATGATTGATCATCAATATAAAAGCATAAAAAAGTAATGTAGATTTAAGTTTGTTCAAATACACCCTCTCGAACCCACTTTTATATTTAATTTTTTTCAATACTAAACTGATTTTTGCTTTTACCTAGCTAGTTGCTCAGGTGAGCGATGTGGCCCCTCTGCCTCTTGTTTATTTTGAATTTCAGTAAGATGTTATCAAAAAATAAAAAAAAATATTAGCATGTGCATGTATATTGTTCCTTTAATTTACCTCTAACGTAGCTTTCTTGATTCCATTAATTCCAATCCTGAAACCAGTATCTTTATGAAGGCATTCACCAGTAAATCCTAAAGCCCAGAGCGCTATCATATCATTGCAGTTTTCCTTGGCCATTCCACAGCTCTCGGGAGTAGATGTCGCGTTCACTGGAATGGAAATATAGATAGATTTGATTAGAGAGAGAGGGGAGAGAGAAGGACTTTTCAAATCTAAGTGAAAAAAACACCCACCTGTATCTTTGCACCCGTATAAAATCATGTGATGTAACACATCAGCATTGTCAATCAATGGCTCTGAAGCAATAAGATGGTAATCTCCATCTGTTAGGAGGTCAAAGGTCATGCAGAAATAATTTGTTTCCGTTGCTGGCACCATGGTTGTTGGAAATTTCAATGTTTGGTTAATCGTATCTGAATGAAGAGAACAATTGTACAGGAATAACATGTTAAAAACTTTCACATATTTTAAGTTTTATTAACGAACAGTTTAGTTTATTATGTTAATTATTTTTTCGAATAGTGAATAAAATTCATTCATACATTGGATTACAAACCTTTTTCCATATCACAGTTAAAGGAAAGGTCGTTACATTGCAGAAAATTGTTCTTTCCTGCGCATTTTGGGTCACCAAGAGGTTCACATACACCTAGTAATAACAATTAAATTTACTAAATTTTACTTCTAAATTCTGTTTTTAATGAGAGGTTAAGATAAATGTGTTTTTGGTTCGTATATTCTGCTCGATGAGAGGATACCTCTAAAAACTTTATAATATAGATCTTTTTTAACATATGCTCCTTTTTACCCCTTCTATGCACGTGGCATTTTTAAATCAAATAAACCACCTTCAATACTTTCAGTTTTCCTAGACTTACCAGGATGCGACAGGCCCACTACAGATTTTGGTACGTTATTTGGTGTCCACTCACAATCCGGATCTCCTAATTCTTGTCCATTGGTCTTACCATCGCCATCTGAATCCATACGACAAAGTGTAGAAGTCCATGTCTTGAGTAGGAAAAGAAGAAAATATCACTCCCAAATCTCATAAAATTATTTTTTGATCCGCTCCAATTAGTGTACAGATGTACTAGTATTTGGAGCGGATCAAAGATACAGTTTTAATTAGATTGGTATCCCCTAAAAAAGTTCCCATATACAGGATATATTGAATTCATTTTTAACATAAACTGCCAAATAGATGATCAAATTGGGAAGAAAAAAAGTAGTAAAAAAATCAGTTCGCTGTACCACTTTGCAGTTTAACTGACTATAATGTGTCAACCTAAGAGTTCTCATACTTACATTTGCTTCCCTGTTGAAGTTCAGTCCGAATGGATTTCGTTGGCCTCCTCCTCCCCGTGCCTCGTGTCCCACACCTTGCCATATTGTTGTCGGATCACAAGGATGGGGTACATTTCGACCATTTGGAATTTTATCTCGAAACGAACCAAAACCATCAGCACAACTGATAACCAACAAAAAGAGAAAGGTACTGCAATAAAATATTCAAGATGAAAGAAGCAAAGCATATAAAGCTAGTATCTTTTCTCAAGGTTAAAAAAATGTTTCTTCAAGAATTTCAGTTTGCTTTATGCTCTGCGTTCTGTTTCAGTCCGAGAACCAGAATCGGACAGAAAGCCGAAGATAATTTAAGGTAAATTTTAATTTTAAACATAAACCTGTATGTGTGATAAATCGCCACACTTTATGGCATATACTATATAGTACATGTACACTCATTGTCATGATGACAAACGGGTAAAATGCGGTATATTTGTAATGAAAAGTCTCTTACTAATATCCTCATGTATTGCATAACAATGATCCGGGAAGGATAACTGAAAAATGTCTAATTATACGTCTTAATTTAACCAAAATCAAATTAAAATGTGCATAGTCGGTGATAATATCATGATATAAACAGTATTTTATTTTAAATTAAGGGCATATGCAAGGTACTTTACCTACTGATACTTTTTCAGATGTTCATAGACAAAATATCAGCATGCATTACCAGGGGTTTTTGGAAGATATCAAATTATGAAAATGTTGCATTATTCAAAGAAAAAATACAAAAGTACGAAACTTAAATTCCGGATTTTTTTCCATCAAAATTTGTTTCAGAAGAGGTGTACAAATCCATATATAGACATTAAAAGTATTGCACACAGGTCCTTCATTTAGTGGAACTCTTCAACTCCGGGGAACAGCCAAATTAAGTTCAAACTACGTTGCGTATGACCTTAAGTGGTCAACATGGTTTGCGAGAATCTTTTGACTCTGAAACATTTTAATTACTAGTATGTGTTAAGTAAAACTAATATGAGGAGTATAAACCACTTACCATAAATTCCACATTTTAAATCTCTCTAAATTTTCAATTCAAATTGTACATGCATTTATAATATCATATACTATGTTTGCCTGCATTTATATCAGCCGCCTATAACTGTATTTATTTTGTTTTATTCCTAAAGTAAAGGCCTGTCATTTACATCCGTAACATATAAGAAGGAAATGGATAAGTATACGTTAGGTAACCTAAGGTTTTGTAACTTATTTCCAAATATCCTTGTTGGTTGCTAATTATTTTCAGATAAAAATCTTGTTGAACATAATGCAGATATCATCGACCAATTCCAGATGAGAGCTCATTCAAATGATATTTTTATGATAGTGAAAATAATGTATGGAGTAGATGACCACATTTTGTTCAGCGTTCTGTATCTTTACAGTTATTTATTCTGAATGCGTGTCAAGTATGCCCTGATGCCGCAATTTGCAATGGGTGGTCACTCTCAATAAAAGCCATATGATTTAATAAAACCTTTCAGGTAATATTTTAAAAGCTATGCTGACCAGAAAGCTTCACTTACTAATAAATCTGAGACATCTAGATTCTGCCTTAGCAAAACATGTTAATTGGCAATCCAAATGTGCACTATTTTTTAACTGACCAACCTCCATCTGTCCACCTCACGGCATGAGCATGATGGTAACTATAGGTCAAATGAAGATGAAATTTTGAACAAACAGTGCTTTTCTTGTGAATTATTTTTTACATATAATGGATTATCAGTGTTTATATTAGTTAATAAATGAATATAAATGAAAATTCCATGTTCAACTTATTCGGTCAGAATCTGTTAAGTGACCTCATATGCTGAGGCTACAGAGGGGTTTATTATCCATCCAAGTTTTGTATGTTAAAATTATATACTAGAGAGAATAAAACATACCCTTTTCCATATCACATCCTGTATCAGCCCGAGACACCAATATCCTGTATCAGCCTGAGACACCAATATCCTGTATAAGCCCGAGACACCAATATCCTGTATCATACTGTTTGTGACAGGTTTGATATTTTAGCCTCATTCGTTCCCACTTCTATAAACTTCGTTTAAATATGATTTCTGATTGTTGGGATGTGACATGTTGTAAATTTTTAATTTTCTGAGTGAGAATAAAAAAAAAGAAGATCAAACTGTAATTTGTTTATTACATGAACATGCCATCCAGTTAATTCAAAATTGAAAACATACATGGAAAGGAAGATAGAGTAGATGGTTTTATAACAAAAAGAAATACATGTGTGCATATTTATTTTCAGAGTGAATTCATACAAATATACATATGCATATTGATGGCATTTTTTGCAAAGTTCTCAAGCATATATAGTGAAATTTAAACGTTGCTTGCAACGAAAGCCCGATGATAATCGACGAATTAAGTCTATGGTATGAATGTACATGTAATTGGCTTACGAATCTATCTACAAAGCCTTTCGCGAAAATATTTGTACAGTGCTCAGAAGTTAGTCTTGAAATGATTAGAAACAAACTCTGTTATTGAATCTTTTATTTCTGAATATTAAGGATAGATTACAATTATTTACCGACTTTGCTATTTAAGTTTCTAAACGTTTATGTAGTACATGTTTTTAAAAACGCAAACTAAACAAATATCCAAGCTTTACTATTGAACACATTTTTCAAAAATATTCTTGATATCAACTTTATTGAATAATGCTGCGTTGTTTGTAGTCATCGACCTTAGTTCTGTGATTAAACTTTTCCTTTCTT
The DNA here is from genome assembly GCF_032062105.1 of Saccostrea cuccullata. Taxonomy (NCBI): domain Eukaryota; kingdom Metazoa; phylum Mollusca; class Bivalvia; order Ostreida; family Ostreidae; genus Saccostrea; species Saccostrea cuccullata. The sequence goes on from NW_026918180.1 coordinate 128,600, forward strand.
ATAAACTAAAATGGATGGTAAATAATATTGATGCAACAAGTGTTGCTCTTGTTGCCTTACTGGCTTCTGATGTTGCTTTCTTCAGTTCCTCACAAGTGTCCATACATTTAGCCTGGCAATTCTCTCGGGCAATTTCCGCGTTACAGGCGTCAAGAGCTGTAAACATGGTAAAACGTGAGACCCAGCTAAGCGTAACAGCTGCTTGCCGGTAATAAGCCCCCACACTGCCATTCACGCATGGGTTTTTCATTGCTTCGGGTAAAAATGCACGGCATTCTGAAGTACATCCTGTGAGCATGTGACAGTTCTCATGGACGGCCTTCAAAAAAGAGGCCGTAACTGGATGGTTATCATCATTAAACGCTGTAGTATTACAACCATTTACAATTATAACTTTATCTCCATAAGCATACAGAGCATTTTCGCTTATGTCTTGCCACTGAGTGCAGGAGGTCACGGTGAGATTTTCCTTTGGATAATACGTGAGAAATCCATAACACATTTCGTCATTAGTTGCATCACCCTTGTATACAGTTTTGTTCATGTTCATAGAGTTAAATACACAAGTGGTGATTACTTCATCCCCGGCTCTGAACTCGACAGGTGTTGGAAATCTACATTGAAAAGAATGATCATTGAAACTACGGGTACTGTAAGCACTTAGCTCAGTAAATAATACATCCGCCTCCAATAGGATTATAATGGATAAATCCATGTTTTGCTCTGTAAGACCCAAAATAAGTATCAGATCAAGAAGTAAAATAGAAGGTGCACAATGACATTGTGTAATAAAAAACTATGAAAGTATCATTTAATAGTAAGCGGTATAGGAGGAGTTGCGGATCGGATAAGAAATGTGAACCCTCCATTATTATAGAAAAAATGGCAATGCCATGTTTGCTATTTGAAACTCCTCTATGCCATTGAATGAAATTTAATGAAATTTTCACAGAATTGTTGTTATAAACCTCCTATTTTACTTTTTGGACAAATATTTTGGGATACCATGGCAAAACATGCATTTACGCTTATTTCTATAATAGTGAGGGGTACCAAACTCATATTCACAACTTCTCCTATACTCCTATACTAAATAAAACTGTACCTGACACTTTCACGGATTCTCTATAACATATTCAGTAGTGTAAGTTTCTTTTTTTTTTTACTTTTTGATCCGACACTTATTTCGGGACTCCCATCGCAAAACATGGGACTTTTCCATTATAATCATACGGAAGACGGGACGTTTAAGCCTATATATCTATGATCCAGTAAGGTTTGCATGCTAACAATTCATTCCTTAAATCAAAGGTTTGAATTATATTTCAAGGTACACCACATTTTAAGAATCTTAAACCTTGAAGATTATTTTGAACAATACTCACGTTCGTTATTTCTTTACATGCAAAACCTCATGAAAATCATTATTGTGCTAATTTAAGGTAGTGTGGCAGATACATATTTTATTAATTTTCTATGCATACATGTATTTATTATATACATGAATGGTAATTATGATTTATTAAATTTCATTTGATTTAAAATGCACATGTTGAATAATATAATTATTCAGTTTAAAGCCCTTTAGTGTGCATTCACCCATGTCTGTCAAAGGTGTATATAGGTAGAAATGGCCTTAGGTCATTAATTATATCCAGGCCTAATGTTGGATGTTTCTTTTAATTTCATTGGTGTTTTACTTTGTGTTTTACTTGGGGATTGGTTCATGTTTTTCCCTCCAGAAGGTTCTTGGTTTTCTGGACATTCTTTGTCCAGAGTTTGGTCAGTTATGATGTGTTTCTGTTGATCTGACATTTTGACAATCAGACCTTTTCATAGAGACTGACTTTCTTCTCCTTCTGGTAAGTTAACAATTTATTACTAATATTAATATGATTCTTATATTTCAATTAAATGTCCAATCAGTAATTTTGCATACTTGATCTATTTCCTAAGCACTTTCCCTGAGTAAATGAGATGAGTGAGAATGATATTTCATAGTATGAGTAAACGGAAAGATCTCATTGTTATATATTTTTAAGGTTATATATTTTTATGATTTGGTGTGTAATATTGTGTGTAATTAATTTACAGACCGCTCAGAATGTTTGAATTGTAAATCTGCAGCATTGCTGCGCATGATGTGCCCACCTATTCCCATAGAATGGTATGCACATAGTTTTATGCTTCTTCAGTAATATATAATGTTCAAATACATTATGATGATAATTATTGTAAAGTTTTATGATGAATATTGATTGTGCTATAATTGCGGAGAAATATATGTATTTTCTATGTGTAATGAATTATCTCCCTTGACAATCATTGTATCTTTATGCTTATTATATTGTTAATATTGCAGGGTTTATTTCCATTATTTCTGGTAAATGAAGTCTTGTCAGAACCCTCAACAGGCAGTTATTTGTTCTTCGACAAGCCCCAAGCCTGTTACAGTATTAAAACAATACTGTATAATAAAGCATTTGGTTAACAGTACAATGTATTATGGTACATATGTACAATATGATACCATAAACGGAATAGACTCTTTATACATTAGGTAATGTCATTCAATAAAAAAATGTCTTACTCGAACGTTTTGGGACTATCATAACTGTAGTCGATTTCAGAAGACAGGTCCCGCAATTTCTTTCCATCCCTGTAATGTTCCAACTTCATTTCTCTTCCTAAAATACATATAGTACAAAAGATTTTAATGAAAGAAAACATTTTTTGTAATAAAATCTGTTTAAAACGTTAATTTGGAACAAATTTGTATTCAAACATGCATGTTTTTGACTATGACATAAAGCATGTCGTAATCGCTGCATTTTTATTTCATTTCCGACATAATTTTGTTTTCATTTCCGGAATTTAGTAAATTCCGGAAATGAAAACAAAATTATGTCGGAAATGAAATAAAAATGCAGCGATTATGACTTGCTTTATGTCATAGTCAAAAACATGCATGTTTGAATCCAAATTTGTTCCAAATTAACGTTTTTACCTGTGTGGCAATTCAATTTTTTCTGAGTAAGTGAAAATGGAATTTTAAAACTATAATTACAAATTATTGATAAAAAAAAATAAACATATACACATATATGCATACATCATAGATAAAAAGAGTTCAATGAACATAAACCTTTTTCACCACATTTAATGTGCACATAATTAAATGTCAGTGACAGCACTACACATGTCCAAGTCATTGATAGATTTACAAAACTCACAAATTGGATTTCAATGATTTATTTACGATTTTTTTCTTTAAATATTTCATAAATAAAGTCTTCAGATTTGTTACTAAAATTACTACATATATATTGTAAAAATGTCGGAAATGAAACCAAACAAGAGGCCCATGGGCCATATCGCTCACCTGAGCACATGGGCTAGGTAAAAAACACAAATCAGCTCAGTATTGAAAAGTTTACTTGTTGAGGGAGAACATCGTCGGAAACCCACGGGTGACCTCGTCTTTACTTATCACCCGTGGGCAAACTCGCCGAAAAATCGTCGTATGTAATTAAATATGCATGGGTCATTTGATTGGCCGCTTCACAGAATCGCGATGCAAAACAACGAATCAAAGTTCACGTTACGTATGCATGTTCGGCATTGCCAAAACCATGAAAAACTCATTCCGTAGTTATCACAGCTGATAAATCCACTCACTGGTGCATTTTGCAGTTAGAAAGAGGTACTCCTTCATAATATCTGACGGATATTAATGTCCGTGACCTGTACGAATTGACTTTCATTGTTTTAAATCAAACTTCGCACGTTTTAACGAGCGTCAAAATATTTACCATATATAGCAAAGTAATAAACGTATTTTTCTAAATTGAAGAGTTCCAACTTTCTGATTGGTTGACTAAAAACAACAAATTAGCATATTTTACGGCGATATTTCAGCTAGTTTGCCCACGGGTGATAAGTAAAGACGAGATCACCCGTGGGTTTCCGACGATGGGGGGAGAAGGGATTTGATTTTTTTTTACTTGAGAATGTCAGTATATCAATAAAACATACATGTATAATTTTGCCATACTTGAGAAGAAAAGTTTCAATGATTTTTTTCTATATATTTCTATGTAAAGATTTGATTGTCCATTATGGTCACACTTTACCCCTAGGGGTCATGATATGAACAAACTTGAATTAACTCTAACTGGGGATGTTTCCATATTAATATCACCAATCATAGCTTTACTGATCTTGAGAAGATATTTTAAAAGATTTTTCCTATGTATTCCTATGTAAAACTTTGATTGGCTATTGTGGCCCCGCCCTACAACTGGGGGGTCATGATTTGAACAAACTTGAATCTACACTACCTGAAGATGCTTCCACATGAGTTTCATCCTTCCTGGCCCATTGGTTCTGGTAAAGAAGATTTTTAAAAATTTTTCCTATATATTGATATGCAAAACTTTGATCAGCCATTGTGGCCCCGCCCTACCCCCGGGGGTCATGATTTGAATAAACTTGAATCTACACTACCTGGGGATGTTTCCACATGAGTTTCATCTTTCCTGGCCCAATGATTCTGGAGATGATTTTTAAAAGATGCCATTTTTTTTCATTCATGCATCATTATTTCCCCTTGGAAAAGGGCTTGGCCCTTCATTTGAACAAACTTGAATCCCCTTCACCCAAGGATACTTTGTGACAAGTTTGGTTGAAATTGGCCCAGCGGATCTTGAGAAGAAGATGAAAATGTGAAAAGTTTACGACGACGACAACAACGACAGACGACTGACAAATTTTGAACAGAAAAGCTCAGGTGAGCTAAAAAAATGTCAAAACTGAAATACATAAAAAATAACGGAAATGAAAAGTTGATAATTACGAAAAATTCTAGTCTGTATCATCCAGACGATTGTTTGTGGAGGTAAACGCAAACGTCTGAATGATACAGACTAAAAAAAATTCCGGAAATGAAATGCAGCCGTCATAATGGTTACGAATGGTTCGCTATCTTTACAGAATTTTTTTATCAAAAAAACTTAAAAATTAGATTAAAAATAGAATATAAATTCTTTATAGTATGTTGCCAAACGGTGCTCTTGGTATATTTTGTACATGTTATAAGAGTCAATTTATTATAGTTTATTTAAATAATAAGATGCTTTCATTTTTCGTTAGTGTCAGTCGCCCTTTTGGGTGACCACACTTATTTTGGGAAAGTATAACTCGCTGGTTTGTGAGAGACCCTAAGATAATAAGATTCTGCTTTTCAGCCACCAGGTCCAATGTAGGTTTGGGTGAAAAACTGTGTTAACGTCTCCGAATGGAATGTACAATAAATTGTCAACAGGTACAATAAAATAAATGATCGTTAGTTGCTCGAAGCATTACTAAATAGTCATAATGCAGAGTTTATTTGATTAAATAAATTATGTCAGAAAGGACATTAGTTCAGGGATTAGTTCAGGGATTAATTTCGCAGCTATTGCAGAAAAAGTGCATAACCCGCGTAATTTTTTTCTGCAATTGCTGTGACATTAATTCCCGTACATACAAACAAAGAAAGCATTTTATTGTTTGTATTTACATCTGTATCAAAAATCATACGAAAGTAAAATATAATTTGTTAACTTGTTTTTAAGATGGATATGTCATTGTATGTAAACCTGATGGGACAGCCATTTAAAAAAAAAAAAACTACACAAGTGGCTTGCTCAGTGTTGTTCATGCACTGATTAACGGCAATGGGTTTTCTTAAGAAATAAAGGAGAAAATATTAAGTGGATATAAATATATACATGTACTAGTATATTCATTGTCAGGGGAAGTAAATATAATGGAGTGAAACGCTCGTCTCCACAGAAAAAAACACATGATAAATCGCATTGTAAAATGTGAACAGGAGAAAAAAACTTAATCTAAACAGCCGTCTAAGATGGTAGACTCTCATTTTATGGTTAAGAGACATTACATAAAAGTATGATAAAAACAAGATGTGTTTGTGAAACACTATGCGCCCGACGGCAACAAAGTTCAAAAAAATAGTTTCAGAAGATAAGTCAAGGTCACAAGGTTATTGACCTTGGTGTCATTTGAAGAACTTCATTAGTGGAGTATGCACACGAAATATGAAGTCTCTATCTGTCATGGTTCAAAAGTTATGGAGAAAGTTTGTAAAATCTATTTTTAGCATAAAGGTCACAGTCAAGGTCACAACGTCATTGACCTTTGTGTTATTTGAACGAGCGTCATTGGTGGAGTATGCATATCAAATATAAAGTCTCCATCTCTCATGGTTCAAAGGTTATGGCGAAAATTCGAAAAGGCTATTTTTAGCAAATAGGTCACAGTAAAGGTCACAAGGTCATTGACCTTGGTGTCATTTGAAAAAACTTTATTGGTGGAGTATGCATACCAAATATGAAGTCTCTATCTTTCATGGTTCAAAAGTTATGGCAAAGGTTAAAGTTGACAACAGACAGATTGACAAACAGACAAACAGATAAATACTGTAGATTCCTTATTTTTCGCGAGTACTTATTATCGCGAGACGGCTCTCTAACGTCAAATCGCGAGAATAATAATTCGCGAATGGACGCTTGATCAATAGAATTTACATGGATTTCAGCAACATAAAAATAAAAGCGAGTAATTTTATTTCGCGAGTGTTGCTTCTCGCGAAATTACGCGATAATTAATTCCTCGCGTTTAATTAGGAATCTACAGTAGACAAACAGACAAACAGACAGGACAAAAACAATATACGCCTCGGATCTATCGATCCAGGCGCATAAAAATATTTGTATAATGTAGGATAGAAAAAGGATACCTAAGTAATGCATATGATTCAGTGCACGGGTGAAGTAGACTGGTCCATTTACAATAAATCGTGAAGTGTCGTCACTGGAACAGTTCGCTTTCACGACAACTCGAGGGGAGCGTGGGGGGATTTGAATGTAATTCTGTCCAACCATCAGAATCCCCGCGTCATGGACTCTTCTTGACTTTGTGAGGAATATATACATGCCAGATCCGTCCATATAATCTGTCCTTTTCTCCGGGTTATTCCAATGAACCTAAGGAAAGCAGTGATGTCTACATGTGTATTATTGGTGATAATGCAGTGTTTCTACAGCGTTCAATAAGGAATTAAACAAAATCTAACCACCATCATTTTTTTTATTTTAAGCAACTTTTTTCTATGATGCTCATTCAAGTGTCACTATTTTTTTTTACCTTTATCGCGTGTGTGTTTTCTCTCATAAATTTTATTTTTAAAGTTGAAAAGTATGAATCTTTTCGAATCTAATGTCTTTTTCAAAGAAAGATTATTTAACAAAATTTGGTATTTTACATGAAGATTTTCTGAAAATAATTTGTCAGTGTGAAGCCTTCTTTTTTATCTTGCAAGACTTTCATTAAAATTATGTAAAATATCATTCCATCATTACATGATTCAGTATCTGCATCCACTAAATATTAGGTTCACCTTCATTTCCTAAGAAAATCATGATTGTTAAGCAATCAGTTTGTGGTTGTTTAACGTCCATCTCAAGAATTTTTCACTTACATGGAGACACAACCACTTTCTAGTGGTTAACTGCATATTTTAACATATAGTCGGCACTTAAGGGATCTTTTTTCGTGAGGACACCTACTGCAACACAGGACCTCGGTTAATACGGTCTTACCGAAGGATCGCTCTCCACGTCCTTCGGTGGGATTCGAACTCGAACGCAAGTTTAACAATCAGTAGACATCATGAAGCAAACACATTGTATTGATTTCTTGAACAGCGGCTGTTCAATAAGAAAATATATAATGATATGACTGTACATTTCAATACATGTAATAGTCACTCGCGTGGCTCAGTGGTTAGAGCGTCTGTTCTAGAGTCGCGAAGTAAGGAGTTAATCCTTACGTCGCAGGTTCAAATCCAACTGTTGGACGTGGCGATCGGACCTTCGGATGAGACCGTGCGAACCGAGGTCCCGTGTCGCAGTAGGTGTTAGCACAAAAAAGATATCTAGTTATAAGAATGGTATATGTATCGTCAAAATACTTTTGATATATTGATCAAATACAAAGATACATTCATTTGACGCTAAGAATACGTTATTGCTTCTTTGGTGTGAATTCCAGTATTAATACATGATCTGAATATTGTTGTTCTGGTACCTCTAATATGGCTTTCTTGTATCCATTAATTCCGACCCTAAAACCAGCATCTTTATGAAGGCATTCACCGGTAAATCCTACAGCCCAGAGCGCTATCATGTCATTGCAGCCTTCCTTGGCCATGCCGCAGCTCTCGGGAGTAGATGTCACCTTCGCTGCAAGAAAATAATATATATACAATTTACAATTTTAAAAATAGCAATTATTACCCTAACACTGTGAAAAGGATGTTTAATATCTATGTTAAAAATACTAGGTCAAATGTTACTGAGAACTAGAGGGCTCATTTTCAATCTTCGCAACGCCAACACAATTCTACCCCCACCCCCCTTCACTCACAATAGAAATTCTATATCCCCTCCCCAACTTTTGACTCGAGCGTATGAAAAATTACCAACCTGTGTCTTTACAGCCATATAGAATCATATGATGTAAAACATTGGCATTGTCAACCAAAGGCTTAGACCCAATAAGATGGTAATCTCCATCTGTTAGGAGGTCAAAGGTCATGCAGAAATAATTTGTTTCCCGTGCTGGCACCGTGGTTTTTGGAAATTGTAATGTTTGGTTAATTGTATCTAAATATAGAGAAAAGCATTACAGGAGAAATATTACAATACTCTCAAATCTCTAAACTTTATTGATAGATTAAATGTGATATTTTTTTTTCAGAAAACAATTTATCTTTTCACATTAAATGTTACAAACCATCTTCCATGTCACAGGTAAATTTGGGAACGTTGTCACATCGCAGAAAATCATTCTTTCCATTGCATTTCGGGTCATCAAGAGGTTCACATACACCTAAAATATTTATATATACACCATTATACAGTGTATTAACTATAATTGATACTGATGCCCATAAAAGGTAACCATTTCTACTGCATTTTTAACCTGTATACTAGTATAGGTTTGCCTTTACTATAGTATTCAAGGAAGTTTTATTTAGGTGGGCGCTCCTATAAATATATTAAGTTTTTTAGGAAATGTTTTTGAAATATTATTATGGATGTACTTTCAATATATTAATTTTAAAGTACTCGTAGGCCACTTTTCCTACTGCACTCGTGTGAAAAATAAATACTTCATTCATGATCAAAGAAACCAACATAATACAAACCATTGAGAGGTTACTCCTACTTACCAGGATGAGACAGACCATCTACAGATTTGGGTATTTTATTCGGTGCCCACTCACAGTCCGGATCTCCTAATTCTTGTCCATTGGTCTTTCCATCTCCATCTGAATCCATTTGGCAAAGTACAGAAGTCCATGTCTTCATAACAGAGGGGGAGAGAGAAAAGTTAGAATTGGTGAAAACTTTTTTTTGGCCATTTTCAATTACCAGTACTAGTAAGAATGGACAAGTTAGACAAAAATGAATATAATTTCATTGTTGCATTAAAGTCCGTGTCAAGTTTTGACGGGGATACTCAATAACAAAGAGAAGAGAAAAGTTGTCAATTACAATTTATAGTGTTTAGGTCAGACTAATCCAGTTGTTGTTCATCTAGAAGATCCTTATCTCAATATTATCATTAGAATTTAAATTATTAATAAATATGAAGATGTCTAACTGTTTAATTTCCTGGGTGAATATAAAAAAAATTGATGCCTTATTGCACATCTACAGGACATTAAAAATCATCTACAGTTTATAGTCATAATTTAACCGAAGACAAAATTTCCTTGCATTTCCCAGATATTTTTTTTTTTTATAAAAAGAGTACATATGAAACACTCTAAACGTCTACCTTTCCTTGTTTGTAGAAGTCCACACCAAATGGATTTCGCTGGCCTCCCCCACCCTGAGCCATGTGTCCTACACCTGGCCATATTGTTTTAGGATCACACGGATGTGGTACTTTGTTACCATTTGGTATCTGATCCTTAAACATTGGATAACCATCAGCATGATAAACAGCCAGCAGAAAGAGAATGGGCCTGGATAAAAAATATATCAAATGAAAGAAGCTTTATGACTAATTCTGAATGAATTTGATTGAGTTTATGTTGTTTTATGTCCCATTTTGGAATATCACTCAAAAAGAAACCTTGCAGTTTGGCCCACTTAAAAAAATAAAATTTGTCCATAACTTTTGTTTTTAAATGGTTGATGCTTGGGCTTTCATATTTCACAGGTATATTCATTCAGACAAGTGATTTCTATGGGTATCAATATATTTTGGTCTTGGCTTTGAATTTGGAGTATCGGCGTGCATTTTCGAAAGTATTACTTTCGCCA